>NC_136262.1:98215431-98340431 GCF_964187855.1 Myxine glutinosa | reverse complement strand
ATATCATCAGATCCATCGTATGGAACACCACCATATTCTGGCTTTCCTTTTGCCCGCCTTGTCCTGGTGTTGGCTTAGCGGTTGGGTCCCGGCTTGGGATCCGAGGATCCTGGGTTCGAATCCCGGTCGATCGCTAAGTTAACGCCAGGGGTTGACTCAGCCTGTCATCCTTTCTGAGGTCGGCAAATTGAGTACCAGTTCACTGGTAATTCCCTGTGTGTCGCAAGGGGCGACTAACAGGGTTGGTGGCAGGAAGAGCATCCGGCCATAAAACATTGCTTCAAAAAGGGGACCACGGTGCCCAAAAAAGGCCAACCCCTGCTCTGCGGGGGGAAATGGCCTCGAAAGGTGGTTCTTTTGCCCGCCTTGGCACCATGATGGGTACTTGTTGGTGAGATCCATTCATACACATGCTGATTGCAGTGTTTAATTTAATTTTAGCCTTCTTCATTCAGTCCAACGGTAGCACTATGTAGTGATTTTGTGAACAATTTAACGCAGCGTTCGTTGCCTGTTGTGAAGTGTGTGTGAGAGCTGGGTGTCTTATTGATTTATTGTCCATGCTTATGACACTTTCTCACCGCCACCGACACATGGGCAAGACCAAACGGGCATCCATGTGTTTCTCGCGCGTGTCGAAGCAACCTTTTGGTCCCTGTCCTCATGCACATATTGTTTCTGTTTCCTCGCCAACAGGTTTCAGCTGTACAGGCATAGTTCCTTGCTGACGTCAACGCCATGGTGGCCCTTTCACTCAAGATTTGCATACTTCACTGCAATGTGGTGAAGACCATGCAGTTTGAGCCCTCGATGGTCATACACGACGCCTGTGGCATCATTCAGGAGCGCGCACAGGAGGCACAGGATGGCAGGGGTGAGTTTGCCCTTAGGCCGTGGACCTAGGTGCACGTGTGTGTACTAGCACTGCCGTGCTGACTCCAAGGGGATTTGCAACATTCCTAGAGATGCTTTGTCTTGTGTAAGCAAAGCCTAGCTCTTTGGAAATGTAATTGCTACTTTGAGGATTTTGTCGTATATTAACAGAAATCCTGAATAACACAAATGCATCTCCAATTTTATTGGTTGTCGAAATTACAGCTTCCTTTACTCACGCACAGGGCAAATGCAGTGCTCCATGATACGTATTTGTTTGCAATGATTGGTAAAGAAACTTTTATTTGTTCAGACCTTTTTGTTTAACCAAGCTATAATCCTCTTCATTTTATATTGGAGTTTGGATTCCTCCCCTTACATAAGTATGTAGGAGTTTGAGGCCTGGTCGATATCTGTATGCCGGGCCTATTTACTCTGCAACAACACTGTCTCTCCAGAGTTTTCCTGCCACCTCGACACAATCAACATGGGAAAGAGCCAATCGGCTGGTGTATCCACACTGCCTTTTTACTTCTATATGACCTCATTAGCCCACACACACGAAGTGAGATGCGGGGTTAAGCAATTGTTTCACTTCTGTCTGTCTGTCTGTCTACAGACATCAGTTTGTGATCGAGGAACAACTTAATTTCAATTGAACGCTATATTTTGAACACGGATCGGAACAAGAATTGGAAAAACGAACCTGTTGTTTAGCAGTATTTTGGCTCTGAATTAGTCCCGATCGTGCTTGCGCAGAGAGTAGTGAAATCATTTTTTTTTTTTTTTTTTTTTCTAGCTACCTGGCAGTCAAACAAAGTTTACAATGACTCCAAACAGGAAACTTACTGTTTTTAATGACGTCATAAAAGACACAAACAACAGGCACGAAGAACTGATGTAACGTGTTCAATAAGGTGGTGTAAACGAAGCTGCATCAATGGCGGTTAACTTCCGAAAAAAAAGTTATTCTTTCTAGAAACATACTAAAATACGCCATTTCGTGTCTGTCTGATGAATTTTTGACGCCAATACATTCCGTCGTTACTTATCCCATCTCAACCAAACTTGACAGGATGACCAAAGGTTACATAATGAAGGTTGTAGCGCATTCATTTGCCCCCTTCCCCAAGGGGGGTTTTTCCCCCCGAGCGGGTTTTCCCTGCCATTGCCCTGTTGCGTGTTGAGGTGTATATCAATGTTAAATTAGCTTTATCGTGGCGTTTGTCCAAAGAAGAACATTTATCGTGACGTTTTTCAAAAGACGCTTTTAATAACAAAATTAATGATAATCGCATATTGCTAATGTTATTACAAAACAATATTAATACGAAGAACGTCCCACTTCCCCAAGCCATTTTTCCTGCAGTGATAACGTGTATAAATAGTTTATAGTTATAATGGCGTTTCCCTGGGAGCAACTGCTTCTACAGGAAGTAAAAATATTATAAACCACAAACACGTATGCTTAGCTTTTTAAACAGTTGCTAATGCTCTTTATAACACTAAATGAAGAAATTTGGAGGAATCCCAACATCCGTGAACGAAGGTTTTCTTACAGAACTGAGCGAAGATCTACTGTACTCTATATAACCCACAAATGTTGGGTTAATAACATGGCCCTTTCTGCCGCTACTGTGGCGTTTTTCGTAGCGAACTTTTGAAACTCGCTCCTGCTGTTTGATTCGAAATTGAAAGGGAGAAGCTCGGGTTGTGCTCTTTTGCCAAGCAGCTAGCTGGCGCTTGCCAAGCCAGCCGTTCCTTAATGGTTTTGAATGGAGTGCTTGCTCAAATGCTGAAACCACTTAGCAATCTCTCCACAAGAAACTTGATAAATGAACACACACCCAATGTTCTTGAGATCCGACCATATATCGACTGTAATCTATACATACCCCAAAGAGGAATGACCCTTTTTTCCGCTCCCGTAGTGAGCGGGTGTACTAGTCTTTAAAATCTTTACTTTATTTCAATGTATTTAGAACACGAATGAACTGAATGAAGACTGTCGAACACTGCGCACAAATGAATGATCTTGAACACTGCATAACACAAATCGACTTTTTGTCACTTTCAAAGGCCTTCCATTTTGCAATACTTGGACAGAGTATTACAGCATGTTACGTCATCACGACCAATCAAATTTGCCGCTCGCAGACCCCGCTCCTTGCCCATGTGCTCTTTGTGAAGACTTCATTGAACGCCACTAGATATCCCATTGAAATCACATCCAATCTATCAGCAGCATCTACTTGGCTGCAGCACTCTTGTTGCCAGCTTAATGTGAGCACCTGAATGAGTATGCACCGTGATGCGGCACCCCTGACTGATACCGCACCAGCACGGCAGTTGTGTTGAATATGATCAGGAAATCAGAATAAAACCGGACACCTCACAGACAATATGGTGCTAGCCGAGTAATTAATTGCTTATAGAAAAATAAATACAGTGAATTGCAATTGTTGATTGTACTACTACTACTACCACTCCAACATTCCCAATTATTTTCACCTTATTTTAGGATCGGCCGAGGAACGTTTGTGGCCCAAGTCTTCCTTCCTCGAGTCGTGTCCACAGCTTGGCTACAGCCCCCATTAGGTCGTCCCACTTCCTTTCGTCTCCATTTACTCACGCGTCCTGATGGAATTTGAAGACATCCTTCGATTGTAAACGTGGCGGGGCCACATTGTAAAATGCTTCCCATTTGGCATGTCTGTGATGGCTACGTCTGAGAGCTTGTCGGATGAGCTCAACTCCTTATCCCGCACACGGTCATAGATCAAAGATTGCTCCCATTTTTTTTGTGCGTCCTTCAGGAGGTTTCTTTGTTTATTTTGATTCCAAATTGAAAACCAGTTGGAATTCTGATCCGTCACTCTTTTTCATTATAGAGTTCCCCATAATGATGCATCATCGAGACTTCTGGAGCAGATTCTCTTGTTTGAACAATCTGTATATTCATTCTGGGTTGTTTGGACAATCTCTACGTTTGAACACTTGAAGACTTTAATAAAGTTATAAAATGGCTCCCATTATCCTCATTGGCACCGAACAGAACTTGCGCAGATGGATCACCGAACAGGGGGCACGATGACCTCACCTCCGCAACTATCGCTTATCTAAAGCTGGGATCCTGCAAGGTTTATAGTAGGACTTCCCTTTTGCATGATCCTCCAGATCTTAAAGAAAGTAATTAGCAAGAAATGCTATTTGGAGGAAGGAGTGGTGATGTGGAAACGAGGGAGGATGGGATGTAGTTTCTGACATTTTATGCTGCAGTGCCATCCCACTTGATGCGTTTGGAAAGTTTATTTTAACGAACACCTTGACCAGAGATTCAGGCTGACGAGATGGCCTAGAGGTACGCACCCTCGCCTCTAAGCTATCTAGCCTGGGTTAGAATCCTGACCCAGCTATAAACTGTCGTCATGGTGTCTCAGGCAGGGTGATTCATCAATGTGGGTGCCGACCCCCGGATGGATGTTAAACTGGGAATCCCGGCTGCAAGCATTCGTTGGTGGACGTTAAATAACCCACGGTGTCCTTCTCGAAGACCAGGAGAGCTAAATTCAAAATTCAGGCCCTAACCTACAGAGGGCGTTGCCTCAGCGGTACAGCTGCACCCCCATCAGCCGATGATGCTACCCCACAGCCTTGTGCTGCATACGATAGAAGAAGAAGAAGAAGACCAGAGAGTGTGGTTTTAGCCAAGCTATTGTCAGATTTGATGGTTATTGTAAGTAGAGATGAGTTTGTCCAACCTTTAGAGGAGAACTAAAAAATGCACCGATTGCACATAGGGAGTCATGCGCGGTTGAGGATTTACTCGTTGCAGCTGTTCGCCTGTCCATGTGCTCTTCCATTAAATCAACAGCTGTGTGGAAGCAGAAACAAAAGCATGTTTAGCAGAAAAGCATCGAGTGTGACGTGTTTTTTCTAAATAGTCATGCAATGTGTATCCATCCACGAGAAGTCAAGTCATCAAAGGTCCAGGGTGGAGATGAGCTGTCCGTTTCACTGGTAACCCTGCAATAACCCCTGTGACCCTGGACATTAAAGATCCCATGGTGTATTTTGCGAAGAATAGGCACGTCATCACCGGCACCCTGAACAAATTACAAATTCCTGCCAGAATGGATGTGTTCTTCCAATAGCCCGAGTCGGTTAAATTCCCCAAAACCAGCTTTTCCATCAATCTCCACTCTTTTATTCCTCTTTACTCCCAGCTGTGGAACTTCCTAGGCACTCTGCCCTCCAGGGTTTCAAGCGGTCGGTGCGCCATCATGTCATGTCATCCCACATTGCTAGCCGCAATCTTTTCCACCCCCATTAATCCTACTTGGAGGTTACTGTGTCGTTTTCTTCCCTCGTCTCTCTTTCTCCTATTCTCCTGTTTCTTCATTACCTTACTTGTTGTGTCCAACTGTGACCCCACAGTCAGTATGTTTTACTCACTCTTCCATGAGCTTATATTTGGGGGTTGGGGAGCATATGCATATAAAAGTAAAGGCTTTATGGGAGGGGAGTGGGAGTTTTGGGGGTAGACAGCGTCTTGCAGGTTAAAAATTAAAAACAAACCTTGGGTGTCAAAGATCATACATGAACACGACGACAGATATTTGAAGGGCAACAAACACGTAGCAGATGGGAAGGACACAGGCGGAAGGGAAAGACATTACGAGGTAGTGAGGTTGAAATTTTTTTGGAGAGAGAGAGAGAGAAATGACGATTTCTGTATTATTATTATTATTATTATTATTATTATTTTTGAGAGAACAATGGATGAAATCAACAAGACGTTGAATGATGGGAAGCCTGCCATGCATACCTGCCATGGGAAGCAAGGAGAAGCTGACGTTTCCGATGTTAACCCTCTTTTGCCCTGACGAAGGGCTAACATCTGAAACGTTAGCTTCTCCTTGCTTCCCATGGCAGGTAGCATACCTCGATCAACGCTGTTGTTGATCTCATTCATTGTTCTACCTGTCCGATACAAATAGACACCAGCCTTCACCAGCAAGAGTACCGTAGTTCTTCATTCTCCAGTTTTATTTTTATAAAGATATTTTCCTGTATAAAGAGTTTGTGAGTTTATTTTTTTATTCAAAAATATATTGTCTATTTCTTCAAATAAACGAGAAATTATGTTTAGTTTTTTTATTTATTATTTACTTATTTTATTTATTTATTTTGAAATAATTGGGTTTTTTTTTTTGAATAAAATGTTTATGAAGATGATTGTGCCTGCATTGTTTGTTCTGGGTTTGTTCAGCCAGCGAATACGGGCTTTTCCTTGCGGATGAAGACCCCAAGAAGGGGATATGGCTTGATTCCAGCCGCACTCTGGACCACTACATGCTCCGGAATGGGGTGACTTCACTTTCATTTTCCATTACATCATCATTATTTACGTGAATAATCTTCTATCATTACTTTAGTTGTATTTGCATCATCGTGCAATGGGAAAAAAACCTTTATGCTGAACAGTAACAGAAAACATCCGATAAGTTCCTCTTTTAATTTTTTTATCCCAGTGCTTTTTTTTTTTATATGGGGGATATAGTAATCTGCCCCATATGTCCATCCATCCGTCCGTCATGCCATCTCCTCCTAAACGGTTGTGCAGAAATTCACCAAACTCGGTAGTTATGATCACCACATGGCAAGAAGGTGCAAGAGCAGTAATATTTTTGGCTCTCCCCATCTGGGGTGGAGTCAAAAGGTCGAATACCAAAAAAATGCAATTATGGGCACATTTTAAAACATTTTTAAAATTAAACTTTGGGGGACGCATGAGATATGTAACGATTTTTTTAAAATTTGACCTCTGGTTTATGCAGTTGTTTCATTGATTGTTCATTGCAATCATCATTTTGCTCTCTTGTATCAATTTGCCAAAAAAAAAAAAGGAAAAACGTTTTTACTTCTGTAATTGCATTTTGAATGTCACAAACATAATTTAACAAAATAAAACATAAAAAACATAAACATAACCATAAACATCATTGTAATGTGTAATTGTTTTGATTTTTGTTACTTCGTATCAGGATATTCTGGAGTTTCGCAGGAAGCAGCGGCCCCTCAAGGTACGCATGCTGGATGGCACAGTGAAGACTGTCATGGTCGATGACTCCAAGAACGTGGGAGACATGTTGCTAACTGTTTGTAGCAGGATTGGTGAGAAACACTGACTACCCTCCCTTTTACATCTTCCTTAACACATCTCACTAACTGTTCATGAGGTTTCTATTTTCTAATATGTTTTAACCCCTTTCACATTTCTGTTGAAAATGTTACAAAAACAGTGTTTCACAGTTAGAGCTGCATTGAGTTGTGAGATTTTCACGCTTTGTCAATATTGAAGCATGATCCGGCATCCACACATTCAGGTGTTCATCTTCGAGGTACTACATACATGTAATGGTGAGTCCTTGGCGGTGGTTGTGGTTGCAGGTATTACCAACAGCGAGGAATACTCGCTTGTGAATGAAGAGGTGGACGCCAAAAAGGACGATGGCATGGGTACCCTAAAAAAGGAACGCTCATTGCTCCGGGATGAAAAGAAGATGGAGAAACTCAAACAGAAGCTTCACACGGATGATGACAGTGGGTCATTTGTTATGGACGTCAGATTTTTGTGTGTCTGTGTGATCATTAATGGAAAGTTGTGTCTGCCATTCATGACCGTTTGTTCAATCCTCAATCCCATCGACAAATGACACCAGTAAATAGACCCGATGTGTCTGACAGGATGTTACAAAGTTAGCGGACTGACCTATGAGTCGTCAGCCTTGGTTTGATTTATCAGCCCGACTATAAACTGTCAGATTGGTGTTTTTCGATGTCGGCTGTTGCATCACAAAGTGCACTCACTGTTCCTCGGGTGCATGTTAAGCCTGGTGTCTCATCTGCTAGCATTAGTTGGCGGATGTAAAATATTCCACTGTGTCTTGTGTGAAGAGTGGGCGAGTTATCACTTTCCCGAAGGAGAAATCCCAAATTTCTGCCACCTTCAGTCGAATATCAGGCCTTGCCAGCCGGTTCGTGAAAGACTTGGACCAAAAACGCTCCATGGCCGACCACACAAGAAGGTGGAAATAAATGTGGCTATTAAAGTAGCAGTAGTAGTAGTAGTAAGTAATAGTAATAGTAGTAATAGTAGTAGTAGTAATAGTAGTTGTAATAGTAGTAGCAGTAGTAGTAATAGTAGTAGTGGTAATAATAGTAGTGTTAATAGTATTAGTAATAGTAGTAATAGTAGTAGTAGTAGTAGTAATAGTAGTAGTATTAGTAATAGTAGTAGTAATAGTCGTGTTAATAGTAGTTGTAATAGTAGTAGTGTTAGTAGTAGTAGTCGTGTTAGTAGTAGTAGTAGTAGTAGTAGTAGTAGTAGTAATAGTAGTAGTAGTAGTAGTAGTAATAGTAGTAGTAGTAGTAGTACTAGTCATACTCGTAGTAGTAAAACGTAGGATGCATGCTAGCCTGTTCAACTCGGAGTTTTCTTTAATGGCGGTATGATGTTTCATTGGTTGTGTCGTGTCGCCCTCAGTGAATTGGCTGGACCATGGTCGCACGCTTCGTGAGCAAGGTGTGGATGACACGGAAACGCTCCTGCTGCGGCGCAAATTCTTTTACTCGGACCAAAATGTCGACTCCCGAGATCCTGTTCAGCTGAACTTGCTGTACGTTCAGGTAATGGTTCTCCCAGACGTAGCAAACTGTCGAGGTTAATACAAGCAATCAAACATGCCATTTTAATTCCCATGTTTGATCTCTTATCGAAGACCCATGACGGTTTTTTTTTTTGACCTATTGCTTCTTCTTTTCAGGTGGGCACATTGGTCCCTCAAAGGCGATTTATGGCCCAGACTCCTCAATAACGTATTTGTCTGTGTGCTTTACCTGCAGGCTCGTGATGACATTCTCAATGGCTCGCACCCTGTGTCCTTTGAGAAGGCATGCGAATTTGGCGGTTACCAGGTGCAGATCCAGTTTGGCCCTCACTCTGAAAACAAACACAAACCAGGCTTTCTCGAGTGAGTGCTGTTTTTATGGTCACCTGCTGCAAAATGTGCCTCGTGATCTCACTGGGACTCCCTCCCAATTGTTGCGGGCCTCGTGGTCGGACAAGGAATTAACATCCATCTATATTCTCACCTATGATGAGTATAATCATAACTTGTTCCAGGATTTTTTTGTGTCATCTGACTGTCGTTCCTATCTGTTGAAGTTTTCGTTGTGGTTACCTGGTATCTGTTGGGTCATAGTTCACTTGGTCGTCTTTCCAGAACTTTTCCAGATGATTCTGTTTAATTCTGATGTACCAAAACAAAACACACTCTGTTACAGAAGCAGTTTATTGGCAAGGATTGCAATGGGTGGTTTGCCATTGCCTTCCCAGCAGTGGTTAGGGCAGGAATTTGTAATTTGTTCAGGTTGCCCCTGTGGGATGTTTAACTCTTAGATGCAGGTGTCCAAAATCCTACATAAACCCAGCCATTGGGCCTCGGAGGCCCAACGGATGTATTCGTGTAATGTTTTATATATTTATTTATTTTTATAGATTTTTTCTTTCTTTCATGTCCTTTTTCAATCCAAGTCGATGCTCATGGATGTGTATTTGCTCAGAAAATGTGAATCATTGATCCTATTAGTAAGAAGAATCCCATACAAGCAATGAATCTTTTTCCTTTTTTTGCAAAAAAATATTTTTGTTCTTGGTTTTTCAACTTTTTATTCTCTAAAAAGTTGAGGCTCATGGAGGAGTATTTGCTCAAAAAATATGATTCACTAATCCTTTTATTTAGAATGTATATGTCCACAATTGTCCAAAATCCTACACCTATGCAGCCATTGGGCCTCAGAGGCCCCACGAATGTATTCGTCTAAAGTTTTTAAATTTTCATATTTTTGTCACTGGATTATTTGTAACCACGTTATAGGAGCATATAATGAGGCTCATATCAAGAAAATAATGATATAACATTGTAGTACAACAACATTTATGTGGGGCCTCGAAGGCCCCAGGCCTGCATTCGTGTCGGATTTTCGGGTTATAAGTGAAGAATGAAGATTTTCCCACGAGCCTGAATGAATTTTTTTTTTTTATGTCACTGAATTTTCTGTAACAACATGAAAGTCAGTGGAAAGGTTAATATCCATCAACTAATGCCGGTTTGTGTGGTGGAGAATTTTTTTCCTTCAATGCAACAAGCGTGCCTCACATTTCCTGGTGCTTGATCCATTCACAGCCTGAAGGACTTTCTGCCGAAGGAGTACGTGAAGCAAAGGGGGGCAGAGAAGAGAATCTTTCAGGTATGGGGTGCACGGTAAGAGTGACGTGATGGGTGCTATGTCCATTGTGTATGGTGCACAAGGTGTGATGCTTGGCATTGTGTTACCACGTGGAGAATGGGATATTAACCGCACAGCTCTCCATGCAGAGAACATTAAGGGCGCCAAATGTATTCATGGAACTGGCCAAACGCTTGTGTTCCGACTGTGCGAGGCAGTACCGCAGGTGGCAGTACAAGTTCCCTTTGTGGGACTTGGTGAATGCATTAGAAACTTTAAGTTTTTGGAAAGTTCTTGGAAAAGCAGTCTTGATCTTTGTTTTGTCGCTAATGTAGTCATAGTTTGCTCAGTTGGAAGGAAACGTTTCTGGGAACAAGAGCTTTCTGTTTCCCGGTAATGAAAGGAAAATTTGTTGGACCATTTTTGTTGAGAGAGTTCAAATCATAATGCCACATCATCTAATATTATTGCTTTAGTATTATTGCACAAATATTATTGCTTTAGTATTTAATATTATTGCACCTGGTGTTGAAGCCTGGTGTTGGCTTAGCGGTTGGGGTGCCGGCTTGGGATCCTAGGATCCTGGGTTTGAATCCTGGTCGGTCGCTGAATTAACACCAGGGGGGTTGACTCAGCCTGTCATCCTTCCGAGGTCGGCAAATTGAGTACCAGCTCACTGGTAATTCCCTGTGTGTCGCAAGAGGTGACTAACAGGGTTGGCGGCAGGAAGGGCATCTGGCTGTAAAACATTGCTTCAAAAAGGGGACCACGGTGCCCAAAAAAGGCACAACCCCTGCTCTGCGGGGGAAAATGGCCTCTAAAGGTGGTTCTTCTTCTTCTGTGTTCACCTTTTTAACAGGAGCATAAGAAATGTGAGAACATGAGTGAAATGGAGGCCAAAGTGCGCTATGTCAGGCTGGCCCGCTCTCTCAAAACGTACGGAGTGTCTTTCTTTCTCGTGAAGGTAAGATGGATGAATCATCTCAGGGTGAATGCAAAGCACATGTTTTAAAGGATCTGTTTTAGAGAGGGCTTTATGAACTCTGACTTTCCCAAGCAGCTATACACACCTTTGAGAGGCCCCCTTTGTTTTGGCCTGTTGACCGTGCGTCGACAGGCCAAACCTTAATGGACATCCACATCTGGGTGACATCCACATGAAGGACGAGCATGCCAAGGGGCTATTAAGTCTCAATGATCTGGCAGGATGGATGTTTGTGACATCATCCTCCTCCTCCTCATCATCCTCCCATTGCTGGAAGGGATGCTATGTTTAGAGGAATGGTCTTGGTGGGGAAGTGTAAGTGAGATAATATGGCTCTGTTCTCATGGCTCAATGTGTATGGAGTGTACAATAGAAATGTCACATTTGGCGATGTGCAGGAAAAAATGAAAGGAAAGAACAAGCTTGTTCCACGACTCCTTGGCATCACGAAGGACTGCGTGATGAGGGTAGAAGAACGAACTAAGGAGGAAGTTCAAGAATGGCCGTTAACGACTGTTAAGCGTTGGGCAGCATCTCCCAAGAGCTTCACGCTGGTATGCAAGGGTGTCTGTTACATCACCTCTGCCTCTTTATGTACAAAAGAATGTCCATCCATAATGTCTATGGGCCCTGGCACTATGTCAGGCTGGTTATTAATTATTTTTATTTTTTTTGGCAAGGGTGTGAAATTAATTATTTTTAATTATTTTTTGTCAAGGGTGCACTAATTATTAATATTTTTTTTACATTTTGTCAAGGGTGTGAATTATTGAAGGATTTATTGAAGGTTACAAGTAATTAATTTAGAGATGAATGGTGTAACCGTGTTAGTATATGTGGGGCAATGATTCGAAAATGTTTTGCCAATTGTAATTCTTTGAGGATTTTGTTATACAAACTGATTTACCAATGAGGAATTGTCTGCAAATTGGTCACATGGCCCACATTGTCTGTGCGAAACTGCAGGATTTCGGTGACTACAGCGATGGTTACTATTCGGTGCAAACCACCGAGGGAGAGCAGATCGCTAAGCTCATCGCCGGTTACATTGACATCATCCTAAAGAAGGTGAAACCACGTCGGCTTTTTCCAGCTCAAATTGGTTTTGCAATATGGAGATGATGGTTTGCAATGAGGCCTAGTTTCTGTCAATCTGACCTCTAGGCTGGATTTGAGTACACCACTAAAGATGGGAAAGCCTCAGTGTCCGATGAGTCTTAATCTGCACCTCATGCGCTGTAAGAAGCACATCGTATGCCAGGCATGCTTCTCACCTGTGGCTAGCAGGTACCACCCATGGCAGTGGTTAGGGCAGGAAGCTGCTGTTTTTGTAGCAGAAAATTAATTAAAATGGAAAATGTTGACGATTTTGGATTGAAGATGTTGAAAATTTCCATCTTCTGCAATCACACAGGATCAGGACGATTTGTGACAAAGAAGCCATGATTGTCCGGGTTAGAGTTTCCGTTATCACATGAAAGAGCAAATGACTCACAGGTGCCTCTGTTGGCCGAGAGCAGTTGGAGGTGCTTGCTCACCATGTGGTTAATGTTTTGTGATAATACTGAGGTTTAAATTTGCTGTTTTAACAGCACGGATTGTAATGGCGAACACACCCACCTCCTGGTGTGTGCGTATGCCAGTCTGGCAAGCATGCACGGAGGCTTTGTTTGTACGTACAAGGACGTGAACGAAAAGTCCATGAACCATTTCAAAAGTTTATTTATTTTCTCCCGGTTTCAGAAAAAGAGCAAAGACCGTTTTGGGATGGAAGGTGACGAAGAATCGACCATGTTGGAAGACTCGGTAGCACCTAAGAAGTATGTGGGGGTTTTTTTAACTTCCCTGTGGCCCACTTTGTTTAGTGGAAATTACTTTCTGAAGAGGACCATTTGTTTGGATGTTCACCTTTTGGAGGCAGCACTTAGTTAGGACTTGGCAAGGTACGTTTTTGACAAGTTTTCTTTCATTGTTTAGGTCCACCATCATGCAGCAGCAGTCCAACCACATGGGGAGGGTAGAACACGGATCTGTGGCACTGCCGGCCATCTTGCGTGGCACCGGGGGACCCGAGATGCTTACACGTGGTACACTGCCTGGCTCCCAGCAACTCATCGTGAGCGGACAGATGCATCATGGCCACCTGCCCCCGATGGTGCGTCCTGCATGATATTTGCAATTACTTCATTCATGTTTTATCTTTATTTGGTTTTCCGATAAAACAGAGAAAAGGGATCATCGATGAAAAACATGGCAATTTCCACTTTGAGGAATTCACGTACCATAAGAAAGGATTTTATTGTTCTTACAAGGATGTGTGGTGCTTCAAAATCTCATTAGCAGTTTGGATAGTGATGACTGATGATATTTTGGTTTTTGTAAAGTAAAATCACCATGATAAACTGTTATAGAGCCCGAATTTATTCAGGCCAAGGCCTAAAAGGAATGGCTGCAAAATGTTCAAAGAAGCCATCAGGAGGATGACTTCATCAAACACAAGTCTACAACGTAGTGGATTAACCATTCATATCAAAGTGGAGTTTGAAAGAGAGAAGCCTTTAGCAGACAAGGACAATTTTCTGTTGTTCATATGGATTCTACTTCACCTACGTATATATTATTGTGATTGTAGCGTTTGTGCTGTGCCACCTTATCCTATCGACCTATATACAGTATGCAAGATACATACATCTCGAAGCAAGTACTGGTGTGGCATACGGGTTCATGATCACCATTACAGTTAAGAGATGCTAGAGGTATATACTCCCTCATAGGACAACATGTCAGTTCACTTTCTGGGGGAAGGCCACTTCATCTGATGATGATGGCCTGTGGTCTTCAATGTTGATGAAATGACCACTTATTCTGGCCCTGTGGGCTAGGGTGTATGTGTTTCACCGTGTGCTTTGTCCTTTGGGCCAAAATATATTGGGACTTTTTAAAACTAGAAGCTGAGGATGTGGTTGGAGGGTTGGAGACTGGGGGTGGTTAACGCAAGGGAAAGGTTGAAGGTGTTTTATATGAATGTTCGAAGCTTCGCGAAGTTCGAACTTCGAAGTTCGAAATTTTAGAAGTCTCACGAGATCACGGCGAGGTCACGTCTTTTCGAAGCTGTTCCATGCGCTCACGCTTTCGAAGCTAAGTGATATTTCTCAATTGTGTTTTTGTCGAGACTGTATCTATCTTTCGGTGTATGTACCTATAGCGTATCTTTTGGAAAATTTTCGGTGCTAATTTTTCGTACATGTATACACAATCGTCGGTTAATGGTATCGAGTATTCTGCGGCCTAGTACTCGTAGGCTTAGACTACCGTACCGTCTCCGACCTTGTGGTTTGTTTTTCTCTCAGCGATTCGTCGAATGCGCTGAAATTATTTTTGTTCTCTGTTTCGTACCAGTCGTTCACCCCATACCTCCTTGTTTAATATCTCTACTCACAAAACAAAAACAAAAAAACCCCCAAAAAAATATTTCCTTCCCAGGTCTTATTCGTTTATTTGTTGTTCTTTTTGTTCGTTCGTTCTTCGTTCGCGATCACGCGGTTAGAAATGTATAATCTCTCCCCTGAACAACTATTTTCTCTCATATATTATAACACCCTTTTCTTCTTTTCCTACAAAAGGATGCTTTCGTCTTGCTCACCAAATCTATTCATTCCAAAAAATATATATAATACCATCTCTTACAGTTCCTCCTTTCTACATTCCCTAAACTATCCAGAACTCCATCCCTCCTCCAGTGTCCTCAAACGTATTTTTGACTCGAAGGTCTCAAACTCATTTTGCAAAAAATGTTCGTTTCCCATGAATCGTACACTTTTCAAAATCCAATCTCACCCCTCCCCTCCAAATCCTCCCCATCACCCATCCCTTTCAAATCTCCCCCCTTGCCCCTTCCCTCCCCTCCCTCCTAAACTCCCCCCACACCCCTCCCCTCCGAGACTCTCCCTCGCTCCTCCCCTCCTAGACTCCCCTCTCACCCCTCCTCCTCAAAGCATCCTCCCTGCTTCTTCCTCCTTCCAACTTTCACCTTCATCTCCCCACACCTTCTGCCTTGCTCTTCCCCCTCCTCAAATAACACCTCACTGTGCCTCACCCAATCTCCATCAAACCTTTTGTCCGCCTTCTCCAAGCTATTCTGAAATCTCTGACACACCTTCAACAGCTCTCCCTACCTCTTCCTCCTCTTCCACATCTTACCCTACCCCCCCCCCCCCTGTTCTGGACCCGATGCTCCCCCTTCCTCTTCATTAACGGTATGGACCTCAAACATCCGGGGCCTTTGCTCAAACTTGACTGAACTCTCCATACAGGTTGCTTCTGACAAACCAGATGTGATCTGCTTAACAGAAACTTTCCTCCTTCATGATGTCTCTGATGCCTTGGTATCTCTCCCAGGTTACTCCCTCCTCCGGTATGATAGACCTGAGCCTCGTCCTGGAGGTGGGGTTGCTATCTTTATAAAAAACTCTCTTCCTCACTCGCCCTCCACTGCCCTCTCTCCACCTCACCCCCAGGAATACCTTTGGCTACGGCTTCCCCTTCGCTCCCACCTTTTGTTCATATGTGTGTTGTACCGTCCACCAATCAGTGATGACTCCATCTACATCTCACTGTCTGATAATATGGACCAACTTCTATCTACCCATCCCAACTCTCTCTTCCTCATATGTGGTGATTTCAATTGTCACCATGCCAGTTGGCTGGGTGTGGGTACCTCTCTCACCAGCCATGGCTCTTCAGCAAAGGACTTCTGCGACTCACTGGGACTGACACAATCTGTCAATTTCCCGACCCGGATCTCAGTCAACGGAGCATCTTCTCTTCTGGATTTGGTTATGACAAACTTCCCTGAAAATGCCTGCTGCTCTTCTTCTGCTCCAATCGGCTCATCTGATCATGTGCTTGTCAAAGTGGACATCTCTCTGACCATTCTCAGAGAGCCTCCTCAGCGTCGACGAGTCTGGCATTTCACTCAGGCCAACTGGCATGGTCTTCAAGCAGCCATCAATCATCTGGACTGGTCTCCCATCTCTACCGCCTCTGACATCAACTCATCCTGGGAATTCTTTCAAAGTAAATTGCTCTCTCTCATGCACAGATTTATACCATCTCGTCTTCAGTTGTCATACCCTTCCTCCCGTCCATGGTACACGGAATCTTGTGGTGAGGCTGTTGCCCTGAAACAACTTGCTTTCGTCTCCTGGAAAGCAAATCCAACGGAAGGAAATCTCATTTCCTTTCACAAAGCCCGAAACAAGTGTGTGTCCACCCTCAGGAGAGCCAGGAAACAATATCTCACCATTCTCAAGACCGAACTCTCTTATCTGTCTCCCTCTTCCAAATCCTGGTGGCGTCTGGTCAAATCTGTTTCTGGTGTTTGTTCCCCCTCCATCCCCTCCCTCACCTCAAACGGCTTAACGGCTGACTCCGCACATGAAAAAGCTGAATGCCTCAACTCTGTGTTTGCCTCTAAATCTTGTGTCCCAAACCCATCCCTCTCTGTACCCACCATACCCAGTCGTACCCAGCTGCTCCTGGACTCTGTGTCCTTTCCTCCTGACAAGGTGGAAAAGTTTCTGTCAACCCTCGACTCTGATTCTGCAACTGGTCCTGACGGCATCAGCCCACGGGTCCTAAAATCATGTTCTTCTGCTCTTTCACTCCCTCTTTCTGTTCTCTTCACCCTCTCATTTGCTCAAGGTCATCTGCCATCTGCTTGGAAATCAGCCAACATCACCGCTTTGCACAAAAAAGGTGCAAAAACAGATCCCAGCAACTACAGACCAATCAGCCTTCTCCCAATTATCAGCAAAGTCATGGAATCCATCATTGCTTCAGATATTAAATCTTTCCTCTTCTCCAATGGCTTGATCTCTGATCATCAATTTGGTTTCAGACCTGGTCACTCTACTCTGGACATGCTGCTTCTGCTTTCTCAACAATGGATGGAGGTCCTCAATGCCAAACAGGATATTAGAGCTGTCTCCCTTGACATTTCACGTGCCTTCGATACGGTCTGGCACCCTGCTCTGCTCTCCAAACTCTCCTCCTTTGGTATCCATGGAAATCTCCACGCATGGCTGGCGGACTTCCTCTCTGGTCGTAGTCAACGTGTGGCCCTGAATGGGTTTCTCTCATCTCCTCTTCCTGTTCAGGCTGGAGTTCCCCAAGGTAGTGTTCTGGGCCCTGTGCTTTTTCTGGTCTTCATCAATGATCTCTCTGACTCTCTTGAAAATCCTCTCTATCTCTTTGCTGATGACTCTACTCTCTGTCGCTCCATTCCTCATCCCTCAGATCGGCAGTCTGCAGCCTCCTCACTCTCTGCAGACCTGGACAAAATCACAGACTGGTCAAACAAGTGGAACATGTCTTTCAATCCTGACAAATCTCACACTCTTACAATGTCTCTCCGAAAGGACCGACTGGACAACCCTCCCATCTACTTTCTCAACAATCCTCTCCAAGAAGTTCTGTCGCTCAAGCTTTTGGGTCTCACTATCTGCCATGATCTTTCTTGGGAAAACCACATTTCCAAGCTGGCCTCCAAAGCCAGTCGCCGACTGGGCATCCTCCGTCGTGCGAAGTCCTTCCTTGGCACACCTGAGCTCCTCACCACATACAAGGCTTTCATCTGCAGCTCAATGGAATACTGTTCCCCCCTCTGGGCTGGTGCTCCTGCCTCACACCTTGCTCGGCTTCACGCTGTTGAGGCCAAAGCTTTCAGAATCATTGGAATCTCCTGCGATGTAGTCAACGCCGAGGGCCTTTCACTCACTCACCGCAGGCAGGTTGGTGGTCTTTCTGTCTTCTACCGACTCCTCTCCGGCCTTGCTCCCCCAGCTCTCTCTGTGCTCTGTCCCCCCAATATTCCTTCAGGTCGCACAAGATCTGCCTGCAACCCTCTTATGGTTAAACTGCCAAAGTCTAGGCTCTCTGCTCACCTTCACTCTTTCATTCCCCTTTTCTCCCACCTCTGGAACAAACTCCCCCACTCCCTTCAATCCCACTCCTCCCTCCAGGTCTTTAAAACAGCTGTTCACCACCATCTCTTATCTTCCCCCATCGAAAACCTTGATCTTTTCTACCCCCGGTAATTCACCCCAGAGTCCTTGCAGTGTTCATATGTTTTAATCCTCTCCCACCTCCCCCCAAGTCCTCCCGATGTCCCTGCTCTCAAATGTTGTGTTTGTGTCCTTCCCCCTCTTCCCCCTCTCTTTTGTGTCCTTCCCCCTCTCTCCCCATCTTGTCTGCCGCTCCCCTTGTTTTTTGTGTTTTGTGTGGCGGTTTGTCTTTTTGTGTGATTAATGTTAGCTCTTTCACGAGCCTCGATGTTGTATACAACAAAATAAAAAATAAAAAAAAAAGCTTGAATGGAGAGATGGTAGAGCTGGAAGCTAGGATGGATGGCAAAGGGTACGACATGGATGGGGTAAGTGAGACGTGGAGTAGGGAGCAATCCAACTGGAGGGCAGTAATTCAATGCTACTGGGGATTATAGGTGTGATAGGAAAGAGAAAAATGGAGGATGTGTCGTAATCTGGGTGAAACACAGGATTGTATAGAGAGAAAGGCTTGACATAAAGAAGGGAATTAATGGAGGGTTCTGTGCGGATAGAGAATGGAGATTGTAAGAATGGTAAGTTACTTGTAGGGATGCTTTTACAGGGCTCCTGGTGTTAGGGTAGAGCAGGAAAGAAGGACACATGAACAATTCAAAAAGACATGTGATAAGGGAAGAGTATTAATTGTGGGGGGTTTTAGTTTTCCAGGGATAGTTTGGTTCCAGGAACAGGGGAAAGCGAGAGCACATGAGGATTTTCTGTCTCTTATCGAGGATTGCTTTTAAACCCATTTTGTAGAGAAGCCCATGAGTGCAGCGTTTGACTTCTTCTTTTCATGATCTCGATATGGTCGAGGAGGTGAAGGTGGGAGAACATCCGGGGATAAGCGACCACAATGTATTTATTAAGCAGACCTCTATTGTTGAGATCTGAAGTTTGGGATAGCAGTTTAAGGATGTTGAATTTTAGAAGGGCAAACTTTGTGGGCAATGAGAAGTGACTCGGGAGCTTTACATTGGGTGAAGTTAACGAGTGAGTGGTCTCTATCGGAGAAATGGACAACCTTCATGGAACAGCTGTGTAGGGCACAGAGTAGTTATATTCCAGTTAGGTGTAAAGGTAAAGGCATAAAGCGAGGAGGTATGCAGTGTAATTAAGGATAAGCAGAAGGCATCCATTGAGTACAAAATAACAGGACTTGAGTCTCACTCACATCTGTATAGGAGGAAACAGAGACTGGTTAAGAAAATAACTCAGCAAGTAAAAAGAGAAAAAAAAGGAAATAGCAAATAATATTAAACACTAGTAAAAAGCCCGTCAAAAATTACGGGTTGAAACAGTTTATTCGACAGTGCAGCCTCGTGAGCGTACCAAAGTCTGAAGCCTTGGCCTAGTGTTAGATGTGCTTATATCTTCTTTATTTATTAGATATCATACGGAAGTAAATGAACGCTCGTTTTACCCTGCATGCGTTGCCCATCACGTTCAGCGAATGTCACCTCCCTGCACCTTGTACATATTGTTATTTAAAAAAACGCTTCTGTACACCGCCCTTGAGGCTCGTTTTGCAAGCCACCGTCTACAATTCCAATAGAAGAGACATAATTACTCTTTTATGGAAAATGTTTTTCAAGTTTGTTTTATCCTCAAAACACAGACCGTAGTGAACACACATTCGTGTTAAAAGATTGGACGTTAAAACCTATCCTTATGAAGGGGGACAGACATCTGTACAAACACACAAACTGACATTGTGTTGTATATGGTAGATATAACAGCAAGACATTATTTATGTGTATGTAGTAAGTTTAGGGTTAAGAGGAGTGTGGGCCCAATGAGAAATAGCACACGAGAATTGGGGGATGATGAAGGTGAGATGGCAAGCTCATTAAATATTTATTTTGCTTCTACATTTACATAGGAATAGTCAGAGGAACTTCCAATGGCTGAGAGTATCTATAGCAAGGCCTTTTAGAAGAGATTCAAGTTGGTGTACAGAAAATGAAGAAAGAGCACGACAAACGTTAAGGGATGATATTTCTCCAAGGCTGGATAACAGGCATCCAGGACTATTAGCGGATATCTGAAATAACTCTTTGGAGTTAGTACAGGTACCAGAGGACTTAAGAGTAGCAAATGTAATGTAACACCTACTGTATTTAAGAAAGGATCCAGAGAAGAATTGTGGAGTTATCGACCAGTTAACTTGACTTCAGTTGTGGGGAACATGTTGGAGGCATTAATTAAGGAATGGATAGGGAACCATTTAAATAATTTCAAACTAATCAGAGGTAATCAGCACGGATTTACAAAAAGGGAGATCATGTTTAACAAATTTAATGGAGTTCGATGAAGCAGTTTCTGATTGGGTGGATGATGCAAGTGCAATGGACATAGTATTTCTAGACTTTCAGAAGGCATTTGACAAGGCACCACATAGGAGGTTGTTAGCCAAGGTGAGGGCTTGTGGAGTTGCTGATCAGGTAACTAACTGTATTGGAAACTGGATTAATGACATAATTTACATCAACAAGTTGAATAATGGGGTTAAGTCGGCTTTATAAATTTGTAAATATCACCAAGCTTGGAGGTCAGGTAGATACCAGGGAGGTTGTGGAGGGAGGTTGATCAGATTCAGGTAAGTTGAGATTTCTCATAGAATTGTGCAAAAGATTAGCAGATGCAGTTCAACATAAATAAATGTAAGGTGCTGGGGATGGGTAAGAATTATTAAATTCGGGATTACATAATGCAAGGGCCTGTCTTGGAGGTAGCGCTAACAGGGTTATACAGTGCCCTCCATAAGTATTTGAACAGTGAAGTCAAATTTGTTATTATTGCTAAAAACTCAAGAAATTTGGATTTGAGATGAAATGATGAACATGAGGCAAGAATAGAGAAGGTCAGATTTTATTTCTTGGTATTTCTTTGCAGGTATATGTTGCCATTTTAGAACAATAGCACTTTGTATATTCAGTTCCCCCATTTTTGGAAAGCATAAGCATTGGAACAAATGACTGACAGGTGTTTCTTGTTGCATTGATTGTTCACACACACACACACACACACACACACACACACACACACACACACACACACACACACACACACACACACACACACACACACACACACACACACATATATATATATATATTGGCCATGCATGTCATCAACAGTCAACCTCATTCCCAGCTCATTGCTCTGTTCCGCCCAGAACGTTATTACTTCCGCCACCAAAGGTGGATGGAGGTTATGTTTTCACCCCTGTCTGTTTGTCTGTCCGTATGTTTGTCCATTTTTCTGTGAACAAAATATCTCAAATAGTTGTAGATGGATTCGGACGAAATTTGGCAAAGATGTAGCGTATGTGACAAGGACGAAATGATTAGATTTTGGTGAACATCCACATTCGGATCCATGTAGTAGAATTTTTAAAGTGATTCTTCATCATTGGGAGATAGGGCCAAAACGATACAGAGCAGGATATCTCAAAAAGTTATGGATGGATTTGAATGAAACTTGTTGGACAGGTTGGGTGTCTGACAAGGACGATTCAATTTGACTTTGGTGAAGATCCGGATCCGGATCCAGCTAGTGGAATTTTAAAAGTGATTCTTCACCATTGAGTTCTTCACCATTCTTCACCTTCACCATTCTTCACCATACTCTCTACTGAGTGCCGTTCTAGTTATTGCTGTTATATTACTGTTATTATTGCACAAGTTACATTAAAGATAATAAATAAAAAACGAGCAAAGTATTTGAAAGTTTAACATTTGCAGTTTCCTCATTGTATTACATGTCGGTTGCATTTTGTCATTTATCCGTTTGTCTTTTCCCTTTTCTTATGTGCTGCAGTCAAGCAACCAGCAGGTGCTACTGGGCACAATAACCTCGAGCATGCATGCCGTCAGCCAGGCCAGCACCGATATGTACCAAGCGGATGTGCTGCCACAGCTAGGTCAGGACCAGGTGAGTCGTGGCGCTCTACTCTATGGGTGCTGAGCACATTCAGCTTGATCTGATTTTGGTTCTTGTTAAATTTACAACAAGCAGTGTTCGTAAAATATCATTTCTTTTCATCATCCAGGCCTCGATGCTCTGGAGAAAAAATAAAATACAGGAAGCAAAACATGAAATTTACTCCCAGCTCGACGCCATCAACGCCAGCACGGCATCCATTGTCAACCTCACATCGGGTACATACAACCTGCTCTGCTGACATGGAGCATCCGTATCATCTCGGACATTAACCACTAGCAGCACCAGCACCACCTCACTGACTAAACAGAAAACTGTCTAACTTATAACCACCACCACCACATTAACCACTCCACAAAATGTCTTACTGATGTAACCACAAATTGTGACATAGATCCAAACACAAACAACCATACTGACACAACCACAAATCATTGGAGTGAATTTTACAATTTTTAACTCAACTGGACTATATCCAACTGAGTTTTTGTCGACACCCAGTGCCCGTCGTCCGTCTGTCTGTCTGTCTGTCTGTCGTCTGTAAACAATTTGACGTCTACGCTCTAAATGTCACAAATCTGCTTTGCTTTGCTTAAAACACAATTTTTTCTTGTTTCCTGTTTCAACATGAGATACCTTGAACATTACTGTACCTCTTTAGCACATATAAACTATATAGTTTGTGGTTCTATTATGCATATTCTAACTATATTGATATAGACCAGTTGAGTTCAGGTTCCCTGGAACCTCTAGTTTGGCCTTGCGAAGCAATTGTAAATTTATTGTGTTACATTAGTCCGGGCAGGGTAGATTCTGGCATAATGAGGTAGTTGCCATGGACGCTGTTCGGTGGAGGTTACTGTGGGCAGATTTTGGATGCAGTTACTGTGGGTGAAATTTGGAGGTGGTATATGGGTATTATGGTGGTACAGTGTTGTAAATGAAATTGATTCTTTCTTGATACAGCACAGTTGTTGAAAAGGACTTGATTTTGTTGTTGGTGGGTGAAAAAAAGACATCCCAATTTCTGTTAAATCAGACAAGTTGCCAAGACTTAAGCATCCTCCCTGCTTCTTCCCCCTTCCAACTTTCACCTTCATCTCCCCCAACCTTCTGCCTCGCTCTTCCCCCTCCTCAAATAACACCTCACTGTGCCTCACCCAATCTCCATCAAACCTTTTGTCCGCCCCATTCTTCCCTTTCTCCAAGCTATTCTGAAATCTCTGAAATCTCTGACACACCTTCAACAGCTCTCCCTACCCCTCCCCCCCCTGTTCTGTACCAGATGCTCCCCCTTCCTCTTCATTAACGGTATGGACCTCAAACATCCGGGGCCTTCGCTCAAACTTGACTGATCTCTCCATACAGGTTGCTTCTGACAAACCAGACATGATCTGCTTAACAGAAATTTTCCTCCTTCATGATGTCTCTGATTCCTTGGTATCTCTCCCAGGTTACTCCCTCCTCCTGTATGATAGACCTGAGCCTCGTCCTGGATGTGGGGTTGCTATCTTTATAAAAAACTCTCTTCCTCACTCGCCCTGCACTGCCCTCTCTCCACCTCACCCCCAGGAATACCTTTTGCTACGGCTTCCCCTTCGCTCCCACCTCTTGTTCATATGTGTGTTGTACCGTCCACCAAACAGTGATGACTCCATCTACATCTCGCTGTCTGATAATATGGACCAACTTCTATCTACCCATCCCAACTCTCTCTTCCTCATATGTGGTGATTTCAATTGTCACCATGCCAGTTGGCTGGGTGTGGGTACCTCTCTCACCAGCCATGGCTCTTCAGCAAAGGACTTCTGCGACTCTCTGGGACTGACACAATCTGTCAATTTCCCGACCCGGATCTCAGTCAACGGAGCATCTTCTCTTCTGGACTTGGTTATGACTAACTTCCCTGAAAATGTCTGCTGCTCTTCTTCTGCTCCAATCGGCTCATCTGATCATGTGCTTGTCAAAGTGGACATCTCTCTGACCATTCTCAGAGAGCCTCCTCAGCGTCGACGAGTCTGGCATTTCACTCAGGCCAACTGGCACGGTCTTCAAGCAGCCATCAATCATCTGGACTGGTCTCCCATCTATACCGCCTCTGACATCAACTCATCCTGGGAATTCTTTCAAAGTAAATTGCTCTCTCTCATGCACAGATTTATCCCATCTCGTCTTCAGTTGTCATACCCTTCCTCCCGTCCATGGTACACGGAATCTTGTGGTGAGGATGTTGCCCTGAAACAACTTGCTTTCGTCTCCTGGAAAGCAAATCCAACGGAAGGAAATCTCATTTCCTTTCACAAAGCCCGAAACAAGTGTGTGTCCACCCTCAGGAGAGCCAGGAAACAATATCTCACCATTCTCAAGACCGAACTCTCTTATCTGTCTCCCTCTTCCAAATCCTGGTGGCGTCTGGTCAAATCTGTTTCTGGTGTTTGTTCCCCCTCCATCCCCTCCCTCACCTCAAACGGCTTAACGGCTGACTCCGCACGTGAAAAAGCTGAATGCCTCAACTCTATGTTTACCTCTAAATCTTGTGTCCCAAACCCATCCCTCTCTGTACCCACCGTACCCAGTCGTACCCAGCTGCTCCTGGACTCTGTGTCCTTTCCTCCTGACAAGGTGGAAAAGTTTCTGTCAACCCTCGACTCTGATTCTGCAACTGGTCCTGACGGCATCAGCCCACGGGTCCTAAAATCATGTTCTTCCGCTCTTTCACTCCCTCTTTCTGTTCTCTTCACCCTCTCTTTTGCTCAAGGTCATCTGCCATCTGCTTGGAAATCAGCCAACATCACCGCTTTGCACAAAAAAGGTGCAAAAACAGATCCTAGCAACTACAGACCAATCAGCCTTCTCCCAATTATCAGCAAGGTCATGGAATCCATCATTGCTTCAGATATGAAATCTTTCCTCTTCTCCAATGGCTTGATCTCTGATCATCAATTTTGTTTCAGACATGGTCACTCTACTCTGGACATGCTGCTTCTGCTTTCTCAACAATGGATGGAGGTCCTCAACGCCAAACAGGAAATTAGAGCTGTCTCCCTTGACATTTCACGTGCCTTCGATACGGTCTGGCACCCTGCTCTGCTCACCAAACTCTCCTTTGGTATCCATGGAAATCTCCACGCATGGCTGGCGGACATCCTCTCTGGTCGTAGTCAACGTGTGGCCCTGAATGGGTTTCTCTCATCTCCTCTTCCTGTTCAGTCTGGAGTTCCCCAAGGTAGTGTTCTGGGCCCTGTGCTTTTTCTGGTCTTCATCAATGATCTCTCTGACTCTCTTGAAAATCCTCTCTATCTCTTTGCTGACGACTCTACTCTCTGTCGCTTCATTCCTCATCCCTCAGATCGGCAGTCTGCAGCCTCCTCACTCTCTGCAGACCTGGACAAAATCACAGACTGGGCAAACAAATGGAACATGTCTTTCAATCCTGATAAATCTCACACTCTTACGATGTCTCTCCGAAAAGACCGACCGGACAACCCTCCCATCCACTTTCTGAATAATCCTCTCCATGAAGTTCTGTCACTCAAGCTTTTGGGCCTCACTATTTGCCATGATCTTTCCTGGGAAAACCACATTTCAAATCTGGCCTCCAAAGCCAGTCGCCGACTGGGCATCCTCCGTCGTGCGAGGTCCTTCCTTGGCACACCTGAGCTCCTCACCACATACAAGGCTTTCATCCGCAGCTCTATGGAATACTGCTCTCCCCTCTGGTCTGGTGCTCCTGCCTCACACCTAGCTCGTCTTCACGCTGTTGAAACCAAAGCGTTCAGAATCATTGGAATCTCTCGCGATGAAGCTAACTCCAAGGGCCTTTCACTCACTCACCGCAGGCAGGTTGGTGGTCTTTCCGTCTTCTACCGACTCCTCTCTGGCCTTGCCCCCCCCAGCTCTCTCTGGGCTCTGTCCCCCAAATATTCCTACAGGTCGCACAAGATCTGCCTGCAACCCTCTTATGGTTAAACTGCCAAAATCAAGACTTTCTGCTCACCTTCACTCCTTCATTCCTCTTTTCTCCCGCCTCTGGAACAAACTCCCTCACTCTCTTCAATCCCACTCCACCCTCCAGGTCTTTTAAAACAGCTGTTCACCACCATCTCTTATCCTCCCCCATCCAAAACCTTGATCTTTTCTACCCCCGCTAATTTCGGTCCCCTTGTGTTTTATACCTCTCCCCCCCACCCCCCCCCTTCCCACACCTCCTCCCCCCAAGCCCTCTCCCTCCCACACTTCTCCCTGCTCTCAAATGTTGTGGTTGTGTGCTTCCCCTTCTCTCCCCATCTTGTCTTCCGCTCCCTCTTTTTGTATATTTTGTTTGTCTGGTTGTTTTGTTTGTGAAATAAATGTTAGCTCTTTCACGAGCCTCGATTCAGTATCCAAAAAAAAAGAAAAGAAAAAAAAGATCCTTTATAGTTTAAGGAATTCCTGTTTTTTTATTGGG
Source organism: Myxine glutinosa (assembly GCF_964187855.1). Taxonomy (NCBI): domain Eukaryota; kingdom Metazoa; phylum Chordata; class Myxini; order Myxiniformes; family Myxinidae; genus Myxine; species Myxine glutinosa. Next base: position 98,313,784 of record NC_136262.1, on the reverse strand, counting down.
TCTTTCACCACCAATAGGGTGAGTAGATACCGACTGTGTCCTTAGCCATGTGATCGTGAATCGACACCCCCCTCCCCCCCCTTCCCCAATGCAGGTGATGCAGCTGACACAGACTACACAGCAGTAGGCTGTGCTGTGGTGACAATCTCTTCCAATCTGACCGAGATGTCACGTGGCGTGCGTCTTCTCTCTGCACTTCTGGATGAGGAAGGGGGTAATGGGAAAGCATTGCTTCAGGCCGCACGCTGCCTCACTGAATCCATATCCGGAATGCTCAAAAGTGTCCAGCCATCGTCTCCCGAGGTTTGTCGTGGGAGAGTGAATGTGGTATTTGTATTATCCTACTTGTCCCTTAATTCTCAAGCTTTGTTTGTAGAGGCTTTTCTTTTTTTTCTCTTTTGCTCTGTGTGTTGCCTTTGAATACGTGGTGGTGGTTGAAGGTCTTTGGCATTATGCTTAAGGTGGCGAGGTGCTGTATGTAATACAGTGCACGTGTGCACAACTAATACACATTTTCCCTCTTTTCTATGCCACCTATGTCATGCTACATTGGTCCATTCAAACAGGAAATTCAGTAACATTGTATATTCAGTGGTCCTGTACATTATTGCCATGTAAAGTCGCTTTTTATTTTCCTCTTAATTTTATTCCTATTTGTTGGAATGTCAAGACTTAATGGTCAATTTTCATGTCAAGACTCATGGAGGAACTAGAACACAATGGTCAATTATAAAATTTAACAGCCAGTTTTTTTTTTGGGGGGGGGGGGGGGGGGGGGGGGTTTTTTTTGTATACAAGATCGAGGCTCGTGTAAGAGCCAACATCAATCACAAAAAAAAAAACGACACACACAAAAAAAAACGACACACAAAACAATAAAGGAAGCGGGAGGATGGGGAGAGAGAGGGAAGCACACAAGTACAACAGCAGAGAACAGGGACAACGGAAGATCCGTGGGAGGGAGAGAGCTTGGGGGGAGGAGGCATGGGAAGAGGGTGGGGGGGAGGGGGGGGGGTGGGAAAGGTATAAAACACATGGACACTGCTAGAACTTCCGGGAAAGAATAAAGAAGTGGGGATTTCAAAAAAAAAGTGGATCTGTTCAAGGCAGTTAATTAACTGACACAGATTAATTATCAGAATGAAAACAACAGTGTGGAGATAAGGTCAGCGCAACATGTCAATAGCACAGGGATGAGGAATAAAATATCGTGAGACTTGGAGTGATATGGGATGTGGGAAAGAATGAAAGAGGGGATGCAGAGGGTGAACAGCATGGACACAGCCACAGAGTCTAAATCACAGAAGTGGAAGGAAAAACTGAAGCCCAGACAGAGGTGCGTTTAGGGAGGGTAAATGGGGGTAGAAAACATCATGGATGTGGAGCAGGGGGGGGGGGGTGAGCGGAGATACTGGTGAACAGCCATCTTGAAGCCCTGGAGAGAAGAATGAGATGAAAGAGATTGAGGAAGTTGGTTCTACAGACAGGAAAAAGAGGAACGAATGAGCGGAGGTGAGCAGTAAGTCTGGATTTTAAAAGTTACACCAGAAGGAGATCACTGACAGACCACGTGCACCCTCCCGAAACCTGGATGGAGGAGGGAGGGGGGCGACAGAGCACAGATAGGGCAAAGGGTGCAAGACCAAAATGAGGTGGTATGAGACAGAGAGACCACCGACATATCTGTGATTTGAAAGTGATAAGCCCAGAGAGTCAGCTTCATCATGGGAGAGTCCAATGAATTTGAAGGCCTTGGTTTGCACAGCATCAAGGTGAGCAAGGTGTGAGGCAGTGGCACCAGCCCAGAGGGGAGAGCAGTATTCCATCAACCTGCTGATGAAGAGCTTGCAAGTAGGTAAAAGTTTAGATGTGCCAAGAAAATTATTTGCATGACAGAGAATGCTGCCATTGGAGGTCAATTTAGATATGTGGCCTGCCCAAGAAAGATCATAGCTGATAGTGGGGTCCATAATTTTGAGTGACTGATCTTCTTAAAGAGGATTGTTAAGGAAGTACTCGTAATTGGGAGGGGTCACCATGTGGTCTTTTCGGAGAGACAGAGTGAGAGTATGAGATTTGTCAGGATTGAACAATATATTCCAAAGGTAGAACAGTACACAGCTCGTGATTCGATCAAGGTCTGTGGAGAGGGAAGAGGACCTGCCTATATGAAGGACGAGAGTTGCTTCGGTAGAGCGTTGAGTCATCAGCAAAGTAATAAAAAGGACAAAGAGGAATAAGGAGGATTTGTTGATGAAGATTAGGAATAGGACTGAAACTAAGATATTGCCGTGGAAGACTCCAGCCTTGACATGGAGAAGAGATGAGGGGATCCTGTTGAGAGTCACACATTGGCTATGAGAGTAGAGGAAGTCAATAAGCCATGGGTAGATGTGGCCTTGGATGAAATAGGCAGAGAATTTAGAGAGCGAGGCGGTGGGGCCAGACTGCATCAAATGCTCAAGGTATGTCCAGAGAGACGACCCTGATCTCAGAGAGTGAGTGCCTCCAACGATTGTTGGGAGAGCAGAAGTAGCATGTCTAGGGTAGAGTGAATTGGTCTGAATACAAACTGACGGTCTGAGATCAGGCCATTTGAGAAAAGGAAGGATTTGATGTTGACTGTGAGGACTCACTTCCTGTCATGGACATAATACCGTGCAAGTGCAGCCCAGGACCAGTTCTTGCCAGCACACCGACGTTGGATTAACGTTGGTCCAGCATAATCACTGCCGTTGGCCCAACATTGGTGACGCTGTTGTTCCAACGTAATTTTGTACATCAGGCCAACGTTGGGGAAGCATTGGCTGGTGACGTGTTTCTGACACCGGCCCAACAATTCCACGATGTTTCCCCAATGCCAGCCCGATGTTTACCTGATGCCAGCCCGCCGTTTTTCCATGACAATTACCCGTCGCTGGCTCGATTCATTTTATTTTCCATGACGATTACTCATCACATTTAAGGACAACAATTATGTTCCAAATGCAGACACAGACAAACAAGCAGACAGACAAACAAACAGACAGGGGTAAAAACATAACCTCCATCCACCTTCAGTGGCGGAGGTGATGAAATGTTTGTGTTCAGCGTACCACTAAATCTTCCCAATAAGACAAGTTTCCCAGCATGATTTTCTTTTTGTACAGACATCTTTGCTGATGGATGAGCTAAACGACAGAAAGCAACAGCTTCACAGACTGATAGAGGGTAAAATAGGAACAGGCTGACAAAAATACACAGGGACAATGCAAGTGAGTAGTTGTACATGGCAGGAATGGAATAGGGAAAACTTCTTTTAAAAGAAAGTGTGTGTCTTTGAGAGTAAAAGGGATCAGGGAGTAAGCATGGGATGTGGATATGAGTGAAACCACGAGGTGACGGTGGACAGCACTCTTGCAATACTGGAGGGAAGAGCGCATAAGGCAACAGACACAAGGGGGTCTGTTCCACAGGTGATGGAACAGATGGGTGAAGGAATGGGCTAATCAACCAACGTAGACTTAAGGAGGGAAAGCAATTGGGGATTTCTCACTGTATTCCAAAGATCCCGACATGATCCCATTTTATTTACATCTCAAGGTTTACTGTAGGATTCTCTGGTTGTGCACCTCATGGGTGTTGATTGTATTTTTATTGCTTGCGGCGCATTTCTTTTCAGCCCCGACAGACTGTGCTCACGGCAGCCAGCAATGTGGGACAGGCCAGCAATGAGTTGCTTCAACATATTGGTGGTGCCACCGTCGATGAACAGTTCCAGGTGAGCTCCATGGTTCAGGTTTGATGATTGTTCCACAATTTATTTTTCACTTTCTTGGTGATACCCCACAATGGTTCTCTACAATGTGATTGTGATTCTACAGGACACGTTGTACCAGCTGGCGAAAGCAGTGGCCAGTTCCGCCGCAGGCCTGGTGCTTAAGGCCAAAGCTGTGGCAGAGCAATCTACAGAACAAGCTGTACATAACCAAGTGATGGGCTCAGCCACACAGTGCGCCATTTCAACTTCCCAACTTGTGGCCTGCACAAAGGTGGTTTGATTTACCACACACTCAATTGCAGCTGTTTCAAAGTCAAAGGGATTTAAAATTCCAGTATTGTGGGATAGTCCGTCACATGGAATAGTCAGCCATTTTTTGCAGCATATAGCAACACCGGGTGTGTATCAAAGCTGACACCACTGGAATTACTTTACAGTGAGATTATTTATATATATATATATATATATATATATATTGTTACGGTCCGCGGTTAAGGATGTTATGTTTGCCGAGCGGATGGCACCGCGACCTAACAGTTTCCCCGATTCACCCGATTCACCCGAACGTTGGCCGTATCGCGCCACAGATATTCAATATGGAAAACTCTAAAGCGACCGAATGGAAAGAGGAAGAAGAAGACGTACAGAAGAGTAACGGGGTTTATTATTTACACACACAAGCAAAAGGAGCAGTCACGGTTATGTACAGGGAACATTGAAACAGCAGGTGACACAGTGAAAATTACGAGCTTATCCTATGCAGTCTTACTTTATTCCCAGGGACAAAACAAACAGAACAAACTCACGTACACGAATGGGGAAATTGCAGGCAGGATTGGCTGGAAGGAGGTGTGTGGCTGGAGCTTGATCCCGCACGGGACGTCGGGCTGGACCTCGACGGCCGCTGATGCCACCGATCCTGTCGTGTGCGCGGGATCACGGGTCGGAGCTGCTTGGTGGAGCCGACGCGCTGGTGGGGGGTCTGGCGTGACGGGTTCTCTCCTCTCTCTTTCTTGGTCCAACCACTCTTTCTCTCTCTCTTGGTCCAACTCTTCCTCTTCGTTCAATCACTCCTCACCACCGACAACTCAACGCAACCACTGACCACTCAACGCAACCACTGACCACCACTGACGACCAACCCAGCTCTTTCCCAAAACCACACAACTCAGCTCTGCTCTTGTCATGGACCTCTCGCAACTTCTTGCGCGCGCGCCTTCATAGCGCCTCCGGCGATTAAGCCGCCGGCTTTTAGGACACGCCCATCGGTGTGCTCACCTCGGCCCTGGTTGGTCGCGCGACCCTCTGGCTCCGCCCTTGATGACGATGGGCGGGCACGCCTTTCTTCCCCAACCCGAGCACATGTTCAATGGCGGCTTTGGGGCGAAAACAACCCACAGCTGTAACAAACTGGCCAACTGCCCAGTGCAGTTGGCAATGGAGACTTGGAGGGGATGTAATTGGCAGATTGAGGCTTGGCCATGACGAAAGGGGAAATGGAGGTTTTTGGGAATGGGAATGAAGAATGAAGGGAATCTATCTTTTTCACTTGGTGCAATGGAGTGTCATTTTAATGGAAGACAAGGCCTTACCCTAAAACACATAATAAGGATATAAACTACTGAACAGGGATATTATAGTGTCCTTCAATGTATGCTTTATGGAATTAACTACCGGGACGCCCTTTTGACCTTTATACACACTGGAGCAAGGAGGGCTCAGAATAAAGCAATAATAATAATAACACACAATAAAAAAAACACAATCCTCATTTCCACAACAATATATTTGTGCAGCGTCTGTCCTGTCCTGTGTTGTCACTGAACTACTTTCTCACACTTTTGTGAAATCGTACCAAACTTCTGGAATGCACATATCTCTCCCGTCGGTATGTCCTAAGGGTATTATTTTTGAAAAATCTTCCTTTTTTTTTTTGGGGGGGGGAATTTTTTTGGGAATTTTTTTTTTTCAACTTCACTTGTATCGAGGCTTGGTGAGGCGAGCGTAGCGAGCCGAGCCAAGCTAGTATATATATATATGTATATATATATACTAGCTGGGTGAGGCGAGCGCAGCGAGCCTCGCCAAGCGTCGTTACTGAGGAACGGGCTTATTTTAGCTGAGGATAATGACTGTACCTGAGTTGCTGTGTTGTCATGATTTACACCAATCATAATACAAACAATTACTTTGCACAAATGTATTTGTTGTGTTTGTGATATTACATTTTTATAGGCAATTTAGGTTGAAGATTTAGGTTGAATGTTTTTTTTTCAAGAAAGAACCCCTCAGCACACACATAGGGGAGGGGTAGGTGCAGACTGGAAGTTTGGGACGATTACACCTCACCACCACGTAATTCAAAACACCTCACCACCAAGTAATTCAAAACACCTCACCACCAAGTAATTTAAAACACCTCACAGCCATAAAACACGTAATGAAAACACCTCACCACCACAAAATTAAAAACACCTCACCACCACGAAATTGAAAACACCTCACAGCCATCAAACACGTAATAAAAACACCTCACAGCCATAAAACACGTAATAAAAACACCTCACCACGACGAAATTAAAAACACCTCACAGCCATCAAACACGTAATAAAAACACCTCACAGCCATGAAACACGTAATTAAAATACCTCACCACCACGAAATTAAAAACAGCTCACAGCCATAAAACACGTAATAAAAACACCTCACAGCCATAAAACACATAATAAAAACACCTCACAGCCATAAAACACGTAATAAAAACACCTCACAGCCATAAAACACGTAATAAAAACACACCACCACAAAATTAAAAATACCTCACAGCCATAAAACACGTAATAAAAACACCTCACAGCCATAAAACACGTAATAAAAACACCTCACAGCCATAAAACACGTAATAAAAACACACCACCACAAAATTAAAAATACCTCACAGCCATAAAACACGTAATAAAAACACCTCACCACCACGTAATAAAAACACCTCACAGCCATAAAACACGGAATAAAAACACCTCACAGCCATAAAACACGTAATACAAACACCACCACCACAAAATTAAAAACACCTCACAGCCATAAAACACGTAATAAAAACACCTCACAGCCACGAAATTAAAAACACCTCACCACCACGTCATTTAAAAACACCTCACCACCAAGTAATTCAAAACACCTCACCACCACGTAATTCAAAACACCTCATCACCAACTAATTCAAAACACCTCACCACTACATAATTAAAAACACCTCACCACCACGTAATTATAAATACCTCACCACCACGTAATTCAAAACACCTCACCACCATGTGATATAAAAACACCTCACCACCATGTGATTTAAAAACACCTCACTACCACGTCATTTAAAAACACCTCACCACCACATCGTTATTAAAAACACTTCACAACCACGGAAACAAAAGTTTGAGGGAGTCGTTAAGTGACAACACAGACACTGCCCAGATGTGTAGATACAGTCACGTGAAAAAGTAAGTACACCCCATGTAAAGTTTTGACTTTTTCAACATATTTCATACAGCTATTTGATCTTCATTTCAACAATATTGATAGATAAAGATGATATAATATAACAAATATCATGAAACATTTACATTTTGTAGTCCATTGTATAATTTAAATAAACATAAATGCAAATGTCGCATGTGGAAAAAGTAAGTACACCCCAACATTTATCATTGTCCCTTCCATTAATTGGCCTCGCGTGGTACGACTAGAACTACAACGTGGTACGACTAGAATGTGGTACGAACTCAAATCAGAGGAATAACACAATTTATTATTATTTACAATGATCAGGATGAAGGAAAGGGGACACAGAGCAAAAGCTTAATCAATCTTAACTAATACCCAGACACAGGGCCCACTCACGCACACTGGGAGAAGAAGAGAAGACGTTCGCGCGCCAAACACACTTTGCCGTCGGTCACTCCGGGGCAGCTCGCCCGGCGTGGCCCTCTGGCGGTCACGGCACGTATGCAGGAGAAATGTAGGCAAGGAGGTCGCACGTCTGTGGCCCGGAATGGTCGTCTTCCCGAGCGCGCTTAATACAGCGCAGGGCACGGGGCACGGGGCAAGTTCATGTACAATCTCGATAACTGGCAATGCAATTGAATCGTTCTCTTGCTCGTTCTCTCTCTCTGACTCCATCAATGCCTCGACCCGAACTCCAACTCACTCTCACAGGGGCTCCGACGCTGAACTCAACTGAACTCCACTGAGGCGCAACTCTCAACTCATCTGAGGTGGGGGAATCGGAGCAGGGTTTTATGGCTCCGCCCCGGCCCTACTCGAATGTTCCAAACCCCACCTCTCATCGCCGTGGTTAGCCACTCCCCTCGAGCCCTGATTGGCGGCTCGCGCTTACCGGCCACTCTCCTGCAGCGCCTCCCTTCGGCCTCGCCAGACTTGTTCAGGCCTACCACGTGGCATTTCCAGCCCAAAAGACCACCCTACTCACGGGCCTGCTCAACGCAAAAACTAACACAGGAAAGGACTACGCTTACATTCACTAAGAAATAACTGAACTATCGCGATGCTTCATGTTGTGGTGCGTCTACCTACGAGGGGGATTATCCTTTATTCCAAAACCGTAGCACTACACCCCTCTCTCACCAGACTCGCCCCGAGTCGAACCCACCAATGGAACGACCGGTAGAGCCTGACATGCAAAATTAACCTTCCTTTTAAATGTGACACATAGGTGTGGTTCCCCCTAGCATTTACTGACCCATGTGTGCGACAGTTTTAGCACTAGATATGTCCCTACTATTGCGTTGAGCAGCTACCTAACAATTTCACACGCACAACTACCCGAGTATTTCCGGAATTTTCAAACTAAACACATAGCCGGTGGGCAGCATTCTTATATTTATAAGCACACAACTTAACTTTATTTACAATGCTATGACCCAGGACCTGTTCTTTTTGGAAGAGAAGATTGGAGGGGAGAGAAAACACAACCAAACACACTCATAAATGGCACTTGCTTCTTGCATCTTGCTTCTCGCTGCTTCCGTGTGCGTCTAACAAACAGGCTGGCCCCCTGACCGGCACACAGGCCATTTGAAGCATCAGGGCCATCTAAACTTGCAGAACTTCGTTATCCCTAGCACACAATAATAAAATGCACAAAAATGCTTTTAGTTTATTTTTCTTGCCAGGCAGGGCCACTCCCATGTGGTCCAACTGCGTGGCATCAATGCCACTCAGACAAGTGGTCCGAAGTGCAATATGATTTTGCAGCAAGATGCTGCACAGCAGAGGTGCAAGGCCACAAGGCTTGTGGTCCATAATGAGTGTAACAAGGTGCAGCAAAGCGGGTTGGTAGCAAAGTGCTGCACAGGTGGAACAAAGGTGCAGCAAAAGGACTTGGCAGCAAGGTGCTGCACAGGTCAGCTGCACTGATGAAACAGGACAGGGCAGCAAGGTGCAGAAGGGATGCTGCACAGTTCGTTGGTGCTGCACAGTTCGGCCTCCAAAATGGTCCTTGGGCGGGCGGGGGGAGAGACAAGGCACAACAAGCAAGCGGAAAGGACGCAATGGCACACAGAAAAACAAGGTGGTGCGGCACGAGTGACGCGGAAGAGCGAGCAGAGCAGGCTCGTCCCTAACCGTCTGTACCCCCCACCATTGGCTACACTACCCTAGCCCCCCTTGTATTTACAATCCGTCACTACGTCTTGTCTCCCATATCCCCCTCTATACCAAATTTGTCCCCAAATCCCTCCCAAGAAGGAAGGGATGGAACACACACAATGTCTCATCACGTCGTGATGCGTCTCACTACTCAACAGTCCACAGAGCCTCGGTGTAGAGCTCCCTTCCTCGGTGAATGGCTGTGGATGGTGCGAAGGGATTTCTCATCTGAACTACACTACTAACATTTAATCATTTAAACTACCCGGGGTTGTACCCTGCCGATCGGCCTCTTTAAACTATGTGGTTCTAAGAACCCGAATTCCCATTGCCCACACTGTGGTGCCCTCTGAATTTGGGTCTCACCCCCGCAAATTTTCTCGCTGTGCCCTCGCACAATTTTGGGGCTGGGTCGTGTGGCCCTACCAGCAGGTCTACCTACCTGCACACCTCCGCCACTGAAGCCACCACCCGAGCTTACCTGCTCCCGTGACTACCTAACTGGGGAAGGCCCTCCCTGGCTCTTACCCCCTCTGTGCCTGCCTTGGCATCAGGCAACCCGGGTCCTCTCCTGGGATCCTCGGGCCCCACTCAACTCTAATCTAACCGGCTCCCAGAGCCTACCTGCGGCCTCACCTGGCCGACAAACTACCAGTGGCGGAGTGCTCCAATAACTATACTCGCCAATTAAGCCACACGCCCAGCCATGTCACTGACTCATGCACCCTCCAAAGCACTACTTTTCCACCAACAGCACCACAGGTGTCAATATCCATACAATTTACCTACGCCCTCTACCTGGGCGTAGGGTAACGCCCTCTACCTTTACACTACCCACCCCGGGCTTTTGTGAATGGGTTCCACCTCCCCCCATTCACTCCTTCGCACCATGCATTCCACACCACTCATTCCACACCAATTACTTCCACACACCACTACTTTCACACACCAAATATCTTGCACACCTCTTGTGCTCACACACCTCAAACACAATTCCACTTATTTTCCACACACAACTCCTCACACACACAGCATCATCTATCTAACTACTTCCCCTACGACTCGTGCTTCCCCGTCGTCCCTTTACACTATGCACTCCCTTTCTTTATCAACCATCTAAGCTACCTACGTCCCCTCTATAGTCCAGGTGTCACTACTTAAATCTTGTCTCTGCAGTCTGCTAGTGCCTTAATATTATCCTAGCCCTCCCTCGGCTAGCTTCGGTGCCCCATGGAGGCAACCGTTGCTGGCACCCCCATGTGCCTATCACTGCCATCCCCCTAAACTAGTGCTGATGGCCCCCCCCCTCCCCCCCATGTGAGGAATGGTGACACTACCATTTCCCCACGTGGGGGACACTACTCTCCACAGTCCGCTACACTTCGAGCCCCCATCTCTGGAGGTGCATTGTCACGGCTCGGCCTCGCAGGGCCGAGCGATCCATGTGGGTGGTTGGTCACCTGTATGTGGTGTCCGTCCGGCATTTTCGATCCAAGGGGGGAGGTATGGATGGGCCGAGGTGCAGGGCTCCATCCCTGCGCGGGGCCACGCGGTCCCACGCACGGTTACCCAACCGGCCACGGTCGGGGCACCACACCCGATAAGGTGCATGGCTGCGAAAACTCCCACCTCCCCTTGAACCTCGCCGATCGCCTTTGCCGCCACGGCACGGCACCAACCATACAGTGCGGGGGCCGGAGGCACGAATCGTGCACGCCGGTCCTTGTGAGACCGACGCGGCACCGATCCCCTCCGGTCCCTGCTGCACTCAACTCACCGGGGGTTCGCGTACGCTACCCGTCCCACTACACGCTACCCCGGTCAGTGTCGATGCTTGAGCCGCGTCCTCACCACGCGCGACCCACTCCACATTCGCACACTCAGGTGCCCACGCACCTCCCACACACTCCGTTACACACTCTTCCCGCACACAGTCCGGTGTGCATTCTCGCTCACACTCCATAACACACTCTTTTCCTGCACACTCCGGCACACACTTTTCTCTCACACACTCAGGTACGCACTCTCTCTCACACTCCGTAACCCTCGTACACCACACAATGGGCCGATCGCGAACGCCCGGGTCTCGCCTTTCTCCCAAGCGCGCCGAGAACCCGTTCGCGCCAAACACATTCACGCCATTTTTACTCACCGTGGGGCCCTCCTTCTGCGCCAGCACCTGCAAACTTTCCATTGAGTCAGCAAGCCCGGCATCACGGTGCAAACACAGACTTTGTTCACATTCCATCTCTTTCTCCCGCGATTTGCTCCCTTTCTCTCCCGTCTCTTCAGCCCCAATTATTTCTTTTTCTAGCTCGATGATCGTCGGCGCCCCCAAAATTTCGTCTTCCAATTCGACCTTCCTCGGCGCCCCCGAAAGTTTATTTTCCAACTCGACGATCGTTGGCTCTTCTACACCCCACGTCCCGATTCCCATTGCCCCGGTCAACTTGGCTGTGCTCTGCTTTACCTCGCTCTCCATGCGTTCCCCGCACCGCTTCACCTCGTCGCGTACCACCGCGAACTGCTCGCTCAACATGTGGCCTATCGCCTCCCCTGCCTCTTCCATGTCCCTTCTGTATTCCTCCCTCATCTTTTCCATGTCACACCTCCATTTTTCCCTTCTTGACTCTTCTATCTGGGTATCCATTTTGTTTTTCAACCCTTTCATGTTACACCTTGATTCGATTAGTTCGGTGTCCATCCGAGTCGTCATTTTATTATTCTCACATCTCGCCTCCTCCCTGTTCATTTCATCCAACTTTTCGTTCATTTCCTGTCTTGACCCTTCTATGATCGCTAAGAATTGCGTCATGAATGATTGCATGCACCCTGGCATCGCCGGCTCGGCTCTCGCCGCCACGTGCGAGGCGCCGCCATTTTCCTTCTCTCTTCTGCTTCCTCCACTACCAACTGTCCCTGCCGGTCCTGGGTCATCAGTTCTTCCCAATTTATTATTCCCACCGGCATTTGACCGTCTTGGCCAGCCATGGTACAAATTTAATTTCGCTTTTTAAAACTAAATTTCGTCCACTCGTAATTTCGAGTGCGTGAAGCGCACTCTAGGTCCAATTATCCCACTCCTAGACACCAATTTGTTGCGGCCAATTTGTACAAATTGGTGTCCAAAAATTTTTTCAGGGTTCAAATCCCACTCCTGACTACCAATTTGTTGCGGATCTCCCGAAGCCCGTTCCCGTTACAAAGGGGGGATTAAACCCCTTTTTCCCCCCTGGGTCTTCGTGTCCACAAGGCCGAATCGCCACTTCCGGAGCAAACGTGAAAAAGAGTATCGGATCAACGTCGCACTTACCTTTAACCCACGCTGCCACGAAAGCGGGGACCGAACCTCGCACAAGCCACGCTTAATCGAGTATGCCGAGCGGTATGCGTATCACGTGACTCGTGCCGTTATTTTTATGGAACCCGATTCGAGCGGTTCTAGTCGTACCATGCGAGGCCAATTAATGGAAGGGACGGGAACGGTCAAATCAGAGGAATAACACAATTTATTATTATTTACAATGATCAGGGTGAAGGAAAGGGAACACAGAGCAGAAGCTTAATCAATCTTAACTAAGACCCAGACACAGGGCCCACTCACGCACACGGGGAGAAGAAGAGAAGAAGTTCACGCGCCAAACGCGCTTTGCCGTCGGTCGCTCCGGGGCAGCTCGCCCGGCGTGGCCCTCTGGCAGTCACGGCACGTATGCAGGAGAAATGCAGGCAAGGAGGTCACGCGTCTGTGGCTCGAAACGGTCGTCTTCCCGAGCACGCTTAATACAGCGCAGGGCATGGGGCACGGGGCAAGTTCGTGTACAATCTCGATAACTGGCAATGCAATTGACTCGTTCTCTTGCGCGTTCTCTCTTTGACTCAATCAATGCCTCGACCCGAACTCCAACTCACTCTCACAGGGGCTACGACGCTGAACTCAACTGAACTCCACTGAGGAGCAACTCTCAACTCATCTGAGGTGGGGTGCTCGGAGCAGGGTTTTATGGCTCCGTGCCCCTGCCCTACTCGAATGTTCCAAACCCCACCTCTCATCGTCGTGGTTAGCCACTCCCCTCGAGCCCTGATTGGCGGCTCGCGCTTACCGGCCACTCCCTCCTGCAGCGCCTCCCTTCGGCCTCGCCAGACTTGTTCAGGCCTGCCATGTGGCATTTCCAGCCCAAAAGACCGCCCTACTCACGGGCCTGCTCAACGCAAAAACTAACACAGGAAAGGACTACGCTTACATTCACTAAGAAATAACTGAACTATCGCGAGGCTTCATGTTGTGGTGCGTCTACCTACGAGGGGGATTATCCTTTATTCCAAAACCGTAACAATATATATATATATATATATATATATATATATATATATATATATATATATATATACATATATATATATATATATATATATATATATATATAGATATATATATATATATATATATATATATATATAGATATATATATATAAGTTCAAAACACACCTGGTCACAAGTGTGCCGCACTGACCGGGTCCTCAGTCGAGGTCCTCAGCATCATCCCGTATCGGCCCTTCAACCTCGATACGGTCAGCTAAGGTGAGCCAGCAGGGGCACGTGCACATCCACATGCAGCAACTGCATCTGGATGCGTACATACCCCCACCCCCAGCCAGTGTGAACAACAACAACAACAACAACAACAACAACACCTCCACATCCAGAATCCACAGCACCAAACAAACATGGTGGAACACTCAAACACCCACCTTTATACCCTTCACCACTCACCAACAAAACACACCAGATCATTCATACACACCCATACACACACATACACACACATACAGACACATACATACAGAACACCAACCAAACAACCACCTACACTTACATCATACACCACTCAACACACAAAAACACACACTCATGCAAAAATTAATTCATGCAAAAACACACACCCTCACCCACTCACTCATATACACAAAATAATAAGTAATAATGGTAACAAAAAAAACAAACAAAAAAAAAACACAACTAACCTACACCGTTCGACGTGCCTCCATAAACTTCCTCCATATCCAAAATTAGCCTTTCAAGGCAACCTGGGCCACCTTGTCACACATCCTCCTTCTTTCTGTCCCACACACTCCCAGCCTAGCAACATGCATTTTAAAGGCCATTTTCCCTGCTAGAGCAGGGGTTAGCCTTGCGGTCCCCATGACAATCTTCTCCATTTTGCCCTATTTTCTGCATCTCTCCTTGTTAACCCCCTTGCCCGCATTTCTTCTTCCACCATCTTTAGCCAAGTCTTTCTCGGTCTTCCCCGTCCTCTACTTCCTTCGACATTAATTTCCATCACTCTTCTCAACCAGTCACTTTCATCCTTCCTCAACACATGACCAAACCATCTCAACCTGTTCCTCTTCACAGCATCAATCACAGGCAATATTCGCATCATCTTTCGCAATTCATCATTTGTCTTCCTCTCTCAACGATACTCCGCACATCCATCGAACCATTCGCATTTCCACCCTTTCCAGCTTTCGTTGCTGCTCTACGTTCATTACCCATGTCTCGCTCCCATAAATGATAACACTTCTCACACATGCAGCATACACCTTTCCCTTCAGCTTCAGCGACACTCTCCTCCTCATCAGCACGCCACTCAGTTCCCAAAACTTCTTCCATGCACATCTCACTCGAGCAACCGTTGCCGAGTCTGATCCACCTTCTCCATTCAGCACGTCTCTGAGGTAGCAAAATGTTTTCACACCTTCCAGCTTCACGCCGTCTCCAAGATCCAACTCAACATTTCCTCCATCTGCAGCTCCCTCTGTGCAACAACAACAACAACAACATGCATTTTAAAGGCCATTTTCCCTGCTAGAGCGGGGGTTAGCCTCCCTCTGTGCACACCTTACATTTGAATGTAGCTGCCACACTGGTAAATGACCCTCTCAGACCACTACATTTTTGATGAACCCACTCAGCGCACATTGTACATTGAATGGAGTTCACTCCGACACCCTTCCTGCACACAGCACACGGCCACTTCCCAGTTCTTTCCACCTCACCACATGCTTTACCACTTGCCATCACCTTCGTCTTTCCGATATTCACCTTCAGACCTTTTGCCTCCATACATTCCTTCCACTTGTTCATCTTTTCCTTCAGTCCATCCATACTTTCCGCAATCAACACCAGATCATCTGCATACAACAACTCCCACGGAAAACCCTCCTTTACTTTCTGAGCCAGCACCTCCATCACAGCTACAAATAGTAGTGGGCTTAGTACCGACCCCTGATGCACTCCCACCTTCACCTCAAACTCACCACTGTTCCCATCCTTCGTCCTTACAGCTGTGCGCGCTCTTTTGTACATTGCCATCACTACTCTGATCAACCATTCCTCCACTCCTAACTTCCTCAATGCCCATGTCAATACTTTGCGTGGAACCCTATCGAATGCTTTCTCCAGATCAACAAACCCAAAAAACAACTTCTTCCTCTCCTCCATGTACTTCTCCTGCAACTGCCTCACAATGAAAAGCGCGTCTGTCGTTCCTCTTCCTGGCATAAATCCAAACTGCATTTCGTCGATCTTCACTTTCTTCCTTATCCTCCTCTCCAACACCCTTTCCAATACCTTCATTCCATGCTCCAATAACTTTATCGCTCGGTACGAGCCACACTCCAGAGGGTCACCTTTCCCCTTGTATAGAGGGACGAGGGTACTCAGTTCCCAAACCACTGGAATGCGGCCTTCTTTCACCACCAGATTACAGATCTCTGTCATTCTCTTCACACCCCAACTTCCTGCTGCCTTCAACATATCTCCCACAGCTCCCGTCGGCCCTCCCGCTTTTCCACTCTTCATTGCTTTTATCGCTTCCTCAACTTCCTTCTCAGTTATCTTCTCTGCCGGTCCTAAAACTGGGTTACTCTCTATGTTGCCATCCCATTCATTCTCTGTATTCAACAGCATTTCCATATATCTTTTCCATCTTCCTTTAATTCCATCTGGGTCGACAACGATTTGTCCCACTTCATCCTTCAAGCAACTCACCCCCATCACATCACACCCCTCTTTCGCTATGTGCTTTGCAATCCTGAATACTGCTTTCTGACCCTCTTCCGAATCCAAGCGTTCTCCGAACATTTTCCTACATGCCTCCTGCGCCTTTGCTACCTCTTTCTTTGCAGCCTTCCTGGCTGCCTTATAACTTTCATGCTCTGCTGTTTCTGCTCCCATACCCTTCGCCTTCTGCCACTCCTTGAACTTCTTCCTCTTCTCGTCAATCCTCTTTCCAACTTCATCATCCCACCACCATGTTTCCGAGTGCCTCGGTGGTCCTTTTGTCCATCCACATACCTCACCAACGGCTCCCAACAGATTATCTTTCATTGACATCCAACCACTTTCAAGCTCAACCACATCATCCTCCACGAGCTCTCCTCGCACCTTTCACCCTTACGTCGCAGACAACCAAGTGGTGCTGTGAAACAGCCTCCTCCCCCGGGATCACCTTTGTGTCCCGGAGGTGCCCCCTATCTCGCCTACGCACCATCAGGTAGTCAACGGTTGTCGTCGACCCACCTGACGTGTATGTAACAAGCTTATTATCCTCTTTCTGGAACTGAGTATTACAAATCAACAAATCAGCAAACTCCAAAATCCTTTCACCTTCTCCATTTCTCACACCATATCCGTAACCCCCATGAACTCCCTCAAAACCATCCATACTCCTTCCCACATGTCCATTCAGGTCTCCTCCCACCACAACAACTTCCTCATCTTTCACGTTTTCCATCAGCTTCTCTATCGCACACCAGAACTTGTCCTTCTCTTCATCGCTTCGACCAACCTGCGGAGCATATCCCGAGATGACGTTCACCAAAAGCTTTCCAATCATCATTTTCACATCAGGGCGGCGTCAGCATCACGGCTGCGGTTTAAACATATTCCAACAATATCCAAACAGAACCATGAAAACCATGAAATGCAGGAAAGGAATTTATACCCTCTACACCCCACCTCAAATGGCTGACACGAAATGCGCCAACCCTTCTCCCGGCACTCTGCCTCCAGCTCACTGTACTTTCCTCTCTTCCTCTCGTGCACCTCCTCCATGTTCTCTTCCCAAGGTACCGACAACTCCCCTAAGATGACCTGTCTTGTTGCACTTGACCAACTGGTCAAGTTGACCAACAACACATATATATATATACTAATCTATGGATTCGCCTCCAGTATAGGGATCGCATGGGGTGTTCTTGGATCCATTTCCTGAAGCTCCACAAATGACTCCACGGGCATGACGGGTTGCTCGGCAACCACAAGAACCAAACCACCTTTGGAGGCCACTTTTCCCCACAGAGCAGGGGTTGGCCTTTTTCGGGCACCGTGGTTGTTGTTGTTTTTCGGTCCCCTTTTTGAAGCGATGTTTTATGGCCGGATGCCCTTCCTGCCGCCAACCCTGTTGGTTGCCTCATGCGACACACAGGGAATTACCAGTTATCTGGTACTCAATTTGCCGACCTCTGAAGGATGACAGGCTGAGTCAACCCCCCTGGCGTTAATTCAGCGATTGACCAGGATTTGAAGCCAGGATCATAGGATCCCAAGCTGGCACCCTAACCGCTAAGCCAACACCAGGCTACTCTTATACTCCACACTGTCGCCATCTAATTTAAGTTGGGTCCAGCATCCCAATCCCGCTTTACTTTCCCGGTAAATTAAACACCCCAGATAGGAAACTATGCTTCCATCGCACCACCGAGATTGAGATACGGCTGAACGTTACCGTAGGTGGACGTATTGTCTCCTGACTACCCACTTTGGAAGAGCGGAGAAGAACTCCCTGTACAACACACTATGCTTAACCAATATAGACCTTGGCCTCTACAACAGCAACATCTCTTTCTCACATGAGCTCTCTCTGCTTTGTCATCCGGACTGGAAGGACCACTTTGGAGAGACGTGGATGTCACCTCACCACAATCTCTCGTCTTTCTATTTCATTGCTCCTCTATGCCATTCCGTTCACCAAGCCGCACTGCGCACTGTGCTTTGGCGACCTACGCGCCGCTAACTCATGCCTGCCTGAAGTCCCCGCCTGCCCCTTTGTTCCTCCTGAGAGCCTGGTATTTGGCGCCATTAGCTGGGGTTAGTCCTTATTTAATTTTTACCTAAGTTTGCATGTCCCATAACCCCCTCTTTGTGTCTGTCGACTGCTTGATTTGTCCATCTTTATTTATAGTGTCCTGTCTCCCTCCGCCCCTGTTTTCTTCCAATAAACCATTTTCATTATAAGAAGCATTTTCCCACCTTCTCATTTTCGAGTGCGAACATCACCAGTTTCAGTTTTGCTTGAACGAGCCTCGTTGAGCGTGATTTTAACATTAAGAACGCAGTCAACTAAAAGATAGTTTCGGCATCCGTGGATGTTTTAGACCATCCAGTTAGAAAAGGCAAATGTTCTATAATTATTTTATAAAACACTGGAGATGTAATTTCCTGCATTTATATATACTTGCATTGTGTTGTATGATCATTTTATACTTATGTTTAAGTTTTGTGACTAACCGTTTGTTTGAACACGGCAGGTGGTCGGTCCGACGTTAGACTCGCCGCTCTGTCAGGAGCAGCTGCTCGAGTCTAGCAAACTAGTCGCCCGTGCCGTCGAATGTTGTGCACGTACCTCAAGAGATGCCACCACCAATGAAGTGATGATGCAGCAAGTAGCATCCGCGACGGGAAATGTAACGCAAGCTCTCAATGCCTTGCTGAGGCATGTTCGATTGCTTTCAGCCGGAAATTCCGGCGCTGCTCTTGGCCCATACGATCATGCCTCGGACACCATTCTCACTGCCACCCAGAGCATCTTCAACTGCACGGGAGATGCAAGTATGAGTTCTCAGCTCTTCATCACTTTCCTAAAATATGATCCTTGCTCTCCTTCCTGTACCATACATAAACTATAACTACACTCGGTAGAGCGCATACTGAGGCAACGTAGAGTGCAACGTCAGGCTGAACACTTTACGTTTTGTATCCCACTGATAGGTCACATCTGGATCTGGACCTGAACCAAAATCTAATCGGCCATAGGCGTAGTTTGATTTCCCTATTTGTGGGGGGGCAGGGGATTAATATTAATAATGGGTCTCACTTCCAAAATTATCGTTTGTTGGTGTAGTTACAGTGAACTTGAAATCACAAATACAGTTTATGTTCATTATTTAATCACCCTTGCTTTTTGTTTTAGCCAAATTTTTAGCCCGTCCCCTGCACAGCATGTGTGTGTGTGTGTGTGTGTGTGTGTGTGTGTGTGTGTGTGTGTGTGTGTGTGTGTGCGTGCTTGTATGTCTGTGTGTGGGTGTGTGTGTGTGTGTGTGCGTGTCCGGGCCATAACCTTTTTTTACCATTTGAGTTTTGTCATCAAATTTTTAACAAAGCTTTATTATGAGAATATGGAGAAGGCAAATTTATAATTTTGGCCTAATTTTTAGGCCAAAATGGTCAAAGGTCAGTATCACATAAAATTGTCCATTTTTAATAATCTGATTGACCTGAAGTTTTACGAATTTGCATATTGGGTCACATAATTGGTTCACCAATCGAAAGCAGAAACGGATTATTTTTTAGATCTAAAGATGAAAGGTCAAGGCTGCATAAAATCATCAATTTTCATAATATATATTTTTAACTTAATTATTTTGAGCAGGTGGAAGAAGAAGAGGACTACGTCTGAATGCAAACGGACGTGGACGGGCTTTGCATTTTCAGATGCTTTCTAGTTTGACATGTTTACCAGCTTCCACCAATATTACTCTTAGCATAACAACAAATTCTTAAATAAAAAAAAGAAATCGAGCACTTTATGAATCATGTCTCCCCGGTGATACACATACATAAACATTTTCTTAATATAAATACTGTTCTTACCTTAATGACTAAAGTAGGTACAATCGTTTTTCCCTTCAGTTAGTGTAAACGTCCACAATGTCCTCTGGAATCAGCTTCACAGTTAAATCGCCTTCTATGTGAAGAAGAGTAAGTGAGGAACATCTCTCCTCCTCCATGGTTGAGAACAAACAGTTTGTAATCGGTCTCAATGCAGAAAAGCTTCGGTCCGAAATGGCTTCATTTGTGAAAAATCACAAATTTCAAAGTTGTTAATGCGATTTGAAAAAGGATGCAGCCAATCACATCACTCTATGCCCATACCGCGATATCTGCCGTGGCTGGGGGAAGAAATCCACGCACTTAGGTTCCGTTTCACTTTGTTACTCACGTTTAAATACGGGATGTTTTTATCTTCATTGTAAACCACTGAAAAAAAATTAAGGCGGGGGCAGTGCCCCCCTGCCCCCCCAAACTCCGCCGGTGCCCCCCCCCCCCAAACTCCGCCGGTGTAATCGGCGTGTTGTTGTCGCTTAGCCAACTCATTCACCATGTTTTCCATACGTTGTACACAACCTTTTTCAAATATTATGCTTCATATCGTTTTTTGGCCTTGTCATTCAATGGTGAAGAATCACTTTTAAAAAAATTCTGATTTGAATCTTCACCAATAATTGAATCAATTCTTCCTTGTCACACACCCAACCTGTCCACTAAGTTTCGTCCCAATCTGAGATAGATATCCAGTTCACAGACACTCAACCAAACAGACAGGGATGAAAACATAACCTCCATCCACCTTCGGTGGTGGAGGTAACAACCCTCAGATTTTACCCTTTCCATAAACTTAAACAAAACCTCAGAAACACCACTTTTCACATTCATATTGGAGGAAGGTTATGCCTCATACATAAATCGTATGCTGGAGCGCAGATTTGGGGAAGTGATGTTCCTTTACATAAATCATAAGGACATTGGGGAACAATGCACAAATCAACGTGGTACTGTAGCGGTTACCGCTGGATGCACACAATCGCCTTGCACCGGCCAGAACACGGCCAGACGCGCCTCTCCCGGGCATGCCCGGACTCACTGTTCCCGGGCACGCCCGAACCTCCCGGGCACGCCCGGTCTCGTCTTTCCCGGGCATGCCCGCTCTCGCCTTTCCAGGGCTCGCCCAGAGCGTCCGGGCACGCCCGCTATCGCCTTTCCAGGGCTCGCCCAGAGCGTCCGGGCATGCCCGCTATCGCCTTTCCAGGGCTCGCCCAGAGCGTCCGGGCATGCCCGCTATCGCCTTTCCAGGGCTCGCCCAGAGCGTCCGGGCATGCCCGCTCTCGCCTTTCCAGTACTCGTCCAGAGCGCCCGGGCACGCCCAGCCTCGACTTGCCAGGCCGCAGCCAAACACGCCCGGGCAGGTCCAGACTCGCCTTTCCAAGGCTCGCCCTTGACACCCGGGCATGCCCGGTATAGCTTTTGCCGGGCAAACTTCCCGACATAAATGTGTATATATATTGCTGCCCGATAAACGGGCTTTTGAGAGAATACCTGAGCTGTTTTGTTTCAATAAAGCAAGTCGGACGAATTCCGTCTTTGGTCGCGTCAATTCTTTGGACTCGCGTTGGAGCGCAGCTCCTTCAGTACTATATATGGGATTGGAACCTGGGGTCCCCGTACCATGAACTGTCTTTTCAGATAAGAATGTCAACCAGACTAACTGGTTAAAGGTGATAGTTAAAGACTTCCAAACAAAAATGATGGCCTTTCGTCTATTTAACTTCAATCATCATTCAAACAGGATCATTTTCTATCGTTGCAGGTGAAATGGTACGACAGGCCAGACTTCTGGCACAAGCTACCTCTGACCTAATAAATTCCATCAAGATGGATGCAGAGGCTGAAGGAGACCAAGAGAACTCACGCAAGTTGTTAGCCGCAGCTAAGATATTGGCGGATGCTACAGCCAAGATGGTGGAGGCAGCCAAGGTAATTTGTTTTGAGGTTATAGATTGATTTTCTTCCTGTGGTCTCATTGCTTCTCAACATCCGTACTTGCGCATTGGTAGTCTAGCTCAGAGGCCACGTACCTAACTTTGAGTTGTCCCATATGTGTTTGATTCTCGAACTGACTATAAACTGTCACCCTGCTCTTTCACAAGTAATGTGTTTCATCGAAGAGTGTCTTGCTCTGAGACCCATCTACCAGACTTAGCTGTTGGACGTTAAACATCCCATGGTTTCTTTCGACGATGAGTAGGCGAGTTATCGCCGGCACCCCCTGAATCGTTCCTAATTCTTAACCTATAGGGGGCTCTGTATCAGTAGCACATACAGTCACGTGAAAAAGTAAGTACACCCCGTGTAAAGTTTTGACTTTTTCAACATATTTCAACATACAGCTATTTGATCTTCATTTCAACAATATTGATAGATAAAGGTGATATAATATAACAAATATCATGAAACATTTACATTTTGTAGTCCATTGTATAATTTAAATAAACATAAATGCAAATTTCGCATGTGGAAAAAGTAATTACACCCTTGGCTCTAAAGGTGGTATTGCCCCCTTTGGCAGAAACAACCTCAAGTAGGCGTTTCTTATAACTGCCCACCAGTCTCTGACATCGACTGGGAGAAATGTTTGCCCACTCCTCCATGCAGAATTCTTTCAGCTGTGTGATGTTTGAGGGGTTTCTTGCATGCACAGCTCGTTTCAAATCCTCCCACAACATCTCGATGGGATTTAGATCCGGGCTTTGACTTGGCCATTCCAGAACCCTGCATTTCTTTCTTTTCAGCCATTCCTTGGTGGATTTACTGGTATGTTTAGGGTCATTGTCATGTTGCAAGGTCCACCTTCGGTTGAGCTTCAACTTTCCGACAGATGGCCTCACATTATCCTCATGCACCCTCTGGTACAATGAAGAATTCATAGTGGATTATATGATGGTGAACTGCCCAGGCCCTGATACAGGAAAGCTGCCCCAAACTATAATATTTCCACCACCATGCTTTACAGTTGGTATCAGGTTCTTGTGGTCAAATGCTGTCTTTGGTTTTCGCCAAACATGTCTTCTGGTACTGTGGCCAAATAGCTCTACCTCTGTCCAGAGCACATTGTTCCAGAAGTGCTGGTCTTTGCGTTGGTGTTCATTGGCAAACTTTAGTCTTGCCCTGATGTTCTTTCTGGACAGCAAAGGTTTCCTCCTGGCACACCTCCCATGTAGATCAAATTTGTGCAGCCTCTTTCTAATGGTGGACTCGTGCACTTTGACATCAATAGTGGCAAGAGCTACCTGTAGGTCCCATGATGACATTCTGGGGTTCTTAGAGACTTCTTTCAGCATCTTGCGGTCTGCTCTCGGGCTGATCTTGCTGGGGCGGCCTGGCCTGAACAAGTTGGCAGTTGTTTGGAATCTTCTTCACTTGTAGATGATCTTCCGGACAGTCGAATGATTGATTTCAAATTGTTTGGAGATCTTTTTAAATCCCTTCCCAGACTCGTACGCATCTATAACCTTCTTTCTGAAGGCCTCAGAGAGCTCTTTTGATCTAGGCATGGTGACGCCGCACACTTCAACAACAAAGAGCAAACCAAACTAAATGTCTGAGGTTTAAATAAGACAGGTTCCTCCAAGATCCTCGCTAACGATGTTCTAATCATTTGCACCTGAGCTGTTGCACCTGATTCTAATTTTAGTTCAAGTAGTGATAAATGTAGGGGTGTACTTACTTTTTCCACACGCGAAATTTGCATTTATGTTTATTTAAATTATACAATGGACTACAAAATGTAAATGTTTCATGGTATTTGTTATATTATATCACCTTTATCTAACAATATTGTTGTTGTTGAAATGAAGATCAAATAGCTGTATGTTGAAATATGTTGAAAAAGTCAAAACTTTACATGGGGTGTCCTTACTTTTTCACGTGACTGTATATGTTACCCCTCCCACCCACCCGTAATGATACAACCAAAAGCCACATGCCACATATGTTTGAACAAAACTCTTGTGAAAACGTCGTGTCAGTTTTTCCCCTGGCACCGAGATGCCATTGTTTGCATTCCTTGCAGGGTGCAGCCGCAAACCCGGACAGTGAAGAGCACCGGCATCGGCTCCAGAAAGCGGCTGAAGGTCTCCAGCGAGCTACCATGTTAGCCGGCCAGAACGCCATCAAGAAGAAGCTCATCCAGCGGCTTGAGGTGTGCTTGAGAGCAAAATTGATCGATTGAACTGGTACTGGTCACACTTTGTAAGGAAGCATCAAGAACAATAATTAAGATAACCAGCAAGGCGGAGAGCGGTGGCACACTCATTAATTAATGTTGACCGAGGATTTGTATTCCAAAGCACATGGTAATGAAACATCCCACCCTTATCCAGCAGTCGATCCGAGCTGCCAATTACATCAAGAGCTCATTGGAGAAGAAAAATCTCTTTCAGGATGAGTAACTTATCTGATGATTCATGTAGTCAGTGGAGTCAGTGTTTTTCTTCTCTAATTGTGGGAGATTGGTGAGGAAGATCCTTGTAATCTTGTGGGTTGCGAGGCAGAAGGATTATATGATATTTGGCTTTGAGTTGAAGGACAACATCAAAAACTCTAAACTTTAGTTTCAAACTTCAATATCTATAAAAGTTTATTTCGATTATCCTCACTGTATGGTGTCTTTCGGCTCAGATCAATCTTATAACCATTCATATAGGCTTTATGTAGTTTTAGAGAAAAGTTGTTTTTTGCCTACTCGAGGCTCATCTTACTATAATTCACCAAATGTCCGTCTGTCCGTTCGCAGGTACCGCAAAAACGGCTCAATCGCAACGATATTTTGGGTGGGTATTCCTGGGACCCCCTGGAGTAAAATAGGCTATATTGTTTTTCCAATTTCTCCAAGTTTTCCACTTTTCAAATTTTCCAGTTTTTCCAAACACAATGGAATAATATTTACTGATATGAACAGTGATGTGGCTTTTATTGAAATTCTACAAATACTGTTTAGATTTTGATGAGAATTACGAACCTGCAGCGAATCCAGAAGTGGACAGATGACGGCAATGTGCGGGTTTGATAATATCCAAATACAACCGTCATTCAATCGTAATGTTTAATCGTTAAACGTTAATCGTGTTAATCGTTTTGTTAAAGTATCAATTGATGATTGCAATTGAGTGAATACAATTACGATTTTGAATTCGTAATTGTATTCACCCAACCATACGGAACTTCACATCAGGATTGAAATATTTGTTTATGTCACGAATGTTGTTAAAAGTTTATTTCATATATTAATGTTATTTCATTTGTGATTGGAGTTATGCTGTTTGGAATGAAAAAAGAGATATCGGGTTCAAGTGAATGACGTAATGCCGTGATGGTTTCTACTTTCTAAACGTGAATTCATGGATCGCCATATGCAGATTCGCCATTGACTGGGTATGAAACAAATGTACCCGTTTGTTTGCGAACGGGTATGTTTTTCATGGAAGTCCTTCACGAACTTGCTGTCCATGTCTGACGTGCGACTGAAGGTGCTACAGGAATCTGGAATTTATTGGTTTCATGCTTTAGCATTCGCCGTTTCTGCATTGTCTGTTTGCTTCCGGCCTCCCACCCGTGCATAGCACGGGTACCTCACTAGTTAACAATAACGCCATTGTCGAGTATTTTGTGAAGTTTTCGCCAAATTCTTTCTGAATATCCTGTCGATAGATGCTTCTTTTTGAGTTTTGCGCTGATTAGCCAATTTTGGTGTATTAAGCCTTTTTGATTATCCCTTACAGTTACTTCTCAAATTGAACTATTTCCAGATGTAGGAAATGAATTGGCTGCCATTTAAAGTAGGCCTTTAAAGACCATCTGAATTGAAGGAGAATAAATGCTACGTTCCTTCACTAATCCGAGCCTCATCG
This sequence comes from Myxine glutinosa, assembly GCF_964187855.1. Taxonomy (NCBI): domain Eukaryota; kingdom Metazoa; phylum Chordata; class Myxini; order Myxiniformes; family Myxinidae; genus Myxine; species Myxine glutinosa. The sequence continues at coordinate 98,287,550 of NC_136262.1, read as the reverse complement.
CTTGCGTTTTGCATTACTAATGCATTGCCCTGGTTCTGGTTTCAGCTGCGATGGCTCCCACCTGAAACCATGAAACTTTAATGCCATCCTGAACAATGCGGAATTGTAGCCAAGGATTACGCAGGCCTTGGCACCAGCTTTGGGTACAGTGTGCGAGGACTTACTCCAACAGTGACCTCTGCACACATCAAGTGATGGGGAGTGAGCAGGACTGTGGCAGTTGAAGCAGAGAACTTTTTTGTGTGATATATGACAGGAGTATTTGGTTCAGTGAGCTTTAGAGGTCTTAGTGCAGGAAGAATTTGTAAACTGTAAGGCACAGTCAAATGGGAAAGCTGATTTGGACCAGATTGTATTTTAACGTAGGTTCAAGGTTCTTCTTTTTTTTTCTTTCTCAAACTGCTTCTCATCATTCAGGGACAGAATCATTTGGTAGACATGTTGCTAAATACATGGGTTTGACATCACTTCGACTAGTGGAGTTTTGATGCATTTCGAGATGATCCTTTGTGATACGCACTATAGGTACATTTTCTTGCACACAAACTGCAGAGCACCGTTTGTCCGCCCCAAAGTGAACGTGTCTCCTGTTGTACAGACGGCAGCAAGGCAAGCCGCAGCAGCAGCTACACAGGGGATAGCTGCAGCCCAGCAGTCGGCCGACTACAACAAGAATGCAGCGGTGCAGCAGCAACTCGTGCAGAGCTGCAAGGTAAGTGCCCTCTATACAAAGTCGTCGGTGGTTTTTGTGCTCTTACTTTTGTTTTTCCAAGAGCTGCTCATTCTGACAGGAGATTGCAACAGTAGTGCACTTAAACCTTTGAACTATCTAGTCTGGCTTCAATTCGCAACACGACTATAAACTGCCAGACTTGGGTGCTTCGCAGGCAAGGCATTGTGTCACAAACTGCAATTTGTTCCTCATTGTAAAATCAAAACCAAGTCATGCTGGTACGTTGAAAGGGCTGACTTCTTTTTCCGTGGATAAATCGCAGATGCCATTCAGTGCTCATTGTTCCTTGGTTGAACTTCCTTCAAATCCTCCTGTTAGTTCAATGACTTCTCATTGTGTGCTTCTGGCACAGCCTGCTGGGTATAAAGCTCTTCATCCTGGCACCACCATGCACAATGCTTGAGCGCAGCGTCCTTTTGGGGATTTAGATTTGTACTTTGCAAAGGTACACTTTTTTAATATGGGCAATCAAAAGCAATGTGCTGTTGTATGTGAATTTGGTGGAATCTTTAGGAGGTGGCAGGAATGGTGATTCCAAGAGGCGATCGACCACCTGGCACTCAGACACTCTTTCTTTCCCCGGAACCTCCGTGATTGGGTCCAATCATCACCATCATGTACAGAGGCCTCTTCTTCATTGGAATCATTCAAAACACAGATAAATCAGATCGAATTCTCACGCATACATATAATATAGTCATGAATCTATAACACTCCATGAGAGCACTGTTCATTATCAGAAAAGACGAAGAAGAAGAAGCACATATACCATTGTGTGGGGAAGAGCCAAGAGGGTGGTTGGTTAAGAAATTGTTGTCTGATTGAATATATTTTCATGGTTAAGACAAGCAAGACGGAGGATGATGGAAAATATTGGAGGGGGTGGGAGGAGGGTGATGGGGGTGCAGATCAAATAATACCAACATTTTTATATGCTAATTTTAAATAAAACATCACAGAGTATTGTTGAAATGAAATGAAATAAATTCAAAAATAAAATATCAACTTATAACACCAGACATAACACCAAACACCATCATGAGTCCAAAAAGGTGTTTGGTAAAAAAACAAAATCTAAAGTTGATTTCAGGCCTGTTTGAAAAGTTATTTGTCTTTTTCAAAGATTAATGAGGGTTGATTAGCCACGGTTACGAGAGAGCATTCCATCAGATGAAAGGCCTGAGAAAAGTCCTAAAGCGAGATTAGTAACGTGAAGCGATAGGGGTGGTGTATAAGCTGATAAGAGTTCAGTTGTCCCACGTGTATAGCTTTGAAGATGAGGAAGCTAATCTTAAAATCAGGAGGGCTGAAGGAGTTTCTGAGGGATCCGCATTTACATCCTCGCACTGTTATCTGCATCGAGTTAATCTATTGTTTGGAGACCATCACTACCTTAAATGTGTCCCTTTGTGGGTCATGAAGTCGAATTCTTCTGAGTTTGACTTGGATTGCCGGATTAGGTGTAGCGGTGTTATAACATGTCTGTGTTTTTCGGGTAAATTCTCGGCAAAAAAATGGAACGTGCAAGAAAAGACTTTCAAAAGACTTGAAAAGACTTATCTGTGTTTTGAATGAGTTTGTCGTCCCGCAATGGTCTCTTTTGCCCTTTGCACAGCTTGTTGCTGAGCAGATTCCACAGCTTGTGCACGGCCTGTCTGGGAGCCGGACGCACCCAGATAGTCCAAGCTCCCAGCTGGCTCTCATCACTGCAAGCCATAACTTCCTTCAGGTGTGTCTTGGAGTTTTCCTCATTATTTTATCTTCTTTGAAGCGAATTTGTAGGAGCGACTCAACTCAGACTTCCCATCACTAGAAATCCTTCAATTGGTCCTCATTGTTTCTAGGACCCTAATATGTTTCCTGAATCTGTTGTAAGGTATTGTCATTTGTTCGTCTCACACTTATTTCGTTTAATTGTCCTTTGTCACCCCAGCCCGCCTCAAAGATGGTGACCGCAGCCAAGGCTTCTGTTCCCATGGTAGCGGACCAGGCCTCAGCTATGCAGCTCGGACAGTGCGCCAAGAACTTGGCATCTTGCTTGGCTGAGCTTCGCACCGCTACCCAGAAGGTGGAATTCTGATTGGTTGCATGCAACAATGTTGTGGTGCTTCTAACTATATTGATTTTGCATAAACACGACATTTTACAAGCAAGTACAATGTTCATGGCTAATGAATGGTGTTTTATAACCTTCATTTAGATTGTGTTTTACAACAGTGCATAGTTGGGGTGGTGTTACTGAAATATCTCATTAAATTCTTAAATAATTTGCTTTGTTTGAAAAGTGTAACTGAACGACTATTGCAGGTGATGACTAGTATTCAATTACTCATTCTTTTGATTTGAAATTCATTCCTCAGAGTGTTTCACTGGGCAGTTTTATTCCGCGCTTGCGAAGCAAAACACGGAGTTAAGCAATTGGTTCATTTCTGTTTGTCCTTCTGTCGACAAACGTCAGTTTATGATCGAGGAACAACTTGATTTCAATTGAATGTTATATTTTGAACCCGAATCGGAAAACGAATTTGTCGTTTAGCAGTATTTTGGCTCTGAATTTGTCCTGATCGCGCATACGCAGAGAGGATTAAGGTAATATTTTCACTCCGTCTACCTGTCTGGCAGTCACACAAAATTGAAAATCATTCCAAATAAGAAACCTATTGTTTATAGGGATGCCATAAAGGACACAAACAACAGGCACGAATAACTAATGTGACGTGATAAATAAGGTGGTGTAAAAGACGCTGCATCAACGGCGGTTAACTTCTGGAATTATTTTCTATAACCTTCAAAATGCTTATTTTATTTCAATTTAATTATATATTTTAACACTGTAGAACACAAATCGCCTTTTCGGCACTTTCAAAACCCTTTCGTTTAGCAGTACTTCGACAAAATATTATGGTACAGCATTTTACGGTGTCACGACCAATCAAATTTGCCACTCGTAAACCCCGCCCATGTCCTTATTTCTCAAGACAGCACATGGTAATGTGTTCTATCAACTCTCTTGTTGAACATATTTTGAGGGTGGAGTGCTTCAAACTGCTTCACTCAAATGAAAATGCTGTACGTCAAGTGGTCACGACTGCCTCTGTTACCTTCCAGGCCCAGGAGTCCTGTGGACCGCTGGAAATCGATTCGGCTATGGACATGGTGCGCTCGTTGGACGTGGAGCTGCAGGAGGCCAAGAAGGCAGCAAGTGAGGGGAAACTGCTGCCTCTTCCTGGAGAAACGGTGAATCCATCCCTGCACATTTTCTTTTAATTCTCATGATTATTCTACAAACTCTTGTTCTTCACCAGGAATGTCCAAAGGAAGGCCATGCCAAATTGTACCACTTTGCTGTTGAACCTTAAACTTTAAGCATCATAACAAAAACATAACAGAATGGTACAGGATGGTGGAGGTTTTAAAAATCAATGCAAAGGCAAATATGAATACGAGGCAATGTGGGTCTGCAGACGTTAAGACTTTGAATACATGAGGACTGAGAATTTTGTGAGTGAGAAGACAAACAGGAAAATGATCTTTGTGGATGGGAATGGAAACTGCATTTATGAGCTGTTGTACTTCCTTTCTGGTTTTGCAGTTGGAGAAGTGTGCCAAGGATCTCGGTGGCACATCCAAGATTGTGGGGTCCTCCTTGGCACAAGTGATGAGTGCCGCCTCTCAAGGAAATGAAAATTACACTGGTAAGGGCTTTTCTTTTTATGGCTTTACCTAAGTGGTCGAATGAAGTTTACAACACTTCACCTTGTTCTCAGGACCAAGTCAGGTTTTTTTGTTGTTGGTTCTTCTCAACAGAACAGGTACAGTTAACAACCATTCTAGCATTTGGTGGTTTATCATCAGATTGTATAAGGTCTCAGTGCGGCCCAACAGAGTATCACATGTAAGTGGGATACCTACTGATCCACCACAGGCATTGCGGCCCGAGACACCGCTCAGGCCTTGAGGCAACTTGCCACAGCAGCTCGTGGCCTGGCAGCGAACACCACTGACCCTGCAGAGCGTGATGCCACGCTGGAGGCATCACGGAACCTCATGGAAAAAGCTGTGGCATTCATCCAGGAGTCCAAAAAAGCCATGGTGCGACCTGACGATCCAGCCAATCAGCAGCGCCTGGCACAGGTAATTCATGGGATGTTGCAGTTACCATGTTTTTCCATCTTGTATACAAGTGCTTTGGCACTAACCCCTTGAACTAATGTGAGCAGTAACTAGCATAGGTGGTAGAGTGTGGGAAGTAGAGTGTGGGGCATGAGTGTACTCAATGCCCTGTCTTTATATAATGGTCAGTCAGGAAGTAAAGGGAAAAAGTTCCCCAACTTATTGACTATCCCGAGTCGTACTCTCTCCCTTTCCAAAGATACTTTCAAATTATGTACAAGTGATCAACTGGTTCTGCCCCTTGTCATTTTGATGTAGGTTGCCAAAGCGGTGTCTCAAGCACTGGGCAGCTGTGTGGGGAGGCTTCCTGGACAGCAGGATGTGGACACGGCCTTGCGTGCGCTCACAGAACAGAGCAAACAGCTTCTGGCCCAGTCGGTATGCACACCTTCCATCACATGAGTCACCTTCCATCACATGACCTATGCTATCATGGGATTGCAAACCATGGCCCTATGACTTGCATTCCATCACATGACCTGTGCTAAATGGGATTGGATGGAATTAAGGAATTATCATATTTGCTCACCTGATATTCTGAATTCTGAGAATATTAATCTGAGATCTTTATTCATCATGATCCCCTGATGTAACGCTCTGGTGATGTCGGTACATATGTAAATGAGCATGTCTGTGCAGGCCGCACTAGCAGAACGTTTTGCCTCAGATTCCGCAGAGCAGCAAGAGCTTCCAGGAAGCCCAGAGCAGCCTGAATTTGGCTGCAGCCGGTCTCAACCAGGCAGCGAGTGAACTCGTGGCCGCCTCTCGTGGATCCAGCCAGGAGCTGTCTGGTGCATCTCAAAAGTTTGGGCAAGACTTTGGGAACTTTCTCGATGCAGGCCTGGAGATGGCCGGCCAATCCAAGGTAACGCCAGCTCTCACCTTTGCTCCTCGACAAAGTTTGTGTTTTGGCTTTAGTGGGGCGGCTTAGCCCAAATATTCAAAAGAATTGTGCATTTTGTGATACAAGCACCAAATTTGGCACAAATGTACATTAATATGTTGCGAACATTTTCAGATATTGGGCCACTTGAAATTCCGTAATTTTGTTTTTCAAATTTTTTCAAATTTCGTAATTTCAAATTTTTCGGGTGACACCGTCACAATTTCGGTCTTCGAGGCCGGCCGATAGGCAAAGTGTGACCGGAAGGGACGAGGTTCTCCTGACCACGTGGCCCTCGATCTGGGAAGCGAGAGGCGTTCCATTAGTGGACGCGCCCCTCACGCCCGACTTTTGGGCGGCCCCGGCAGGCCGTTTGTTTTGACGTTCCGTGACAGGCCCCGCACCCCCACCTCCGGGCCGACCGGAAGTTTGTGCTGAGTACATCATACCTGAACAACTCAGTGAGGCAGAACACAGCAGTGCACACCAGGGTGACCCCTTCAGTGCATAAACCAATTAACCTGTCCACTGCAGGGCATATAGAAATGAAGTTATTTTCTGCATATAATAATAATATAAGTTCAGTTCTATATAACAATTTCTGTTATCACCACTACCACTACAACTACTACAAGCTTTGTCTGGAATTTTGTGGACTAACAGACAAACAGACATACAGACAAGCTGGGATCAAAACATTACCTCCTTCCACCATTGAGTGTAGAGGTAAACATCATGGAAATTATATCATGCCCTAGATTTAATTCATGCTTACCCGTGTATTTGCTTCACTGGTTCACAAGGTCTTTTGCATACATGTAATTCAGACTCTCGTCTTCATTGCTGACCACACAATGTTCGCAACATATTAATGTACATTTGTGCCAAATTTGGTGCTTGTATCACAAAATGCACAATTCTTTTGAATATTTGGGCTAAGCCGCCCCACTATATCGGCCGGCCTCGAAGACCGAAATTGTGACGGTGTCACCCGAAAAATTTGAAATTACGAAATTTGAAAAAATTTGAAAAAAAGAATTACGGAATTTCAAGTGGCCCAATATCTGAAAATGTTCGCAACATATTAATGTACATTTGTGCCAAATTTGGTGCTTGTATCACAAAATGCACAACAGGTTTGCTATGCTGCTACACTATTAGATTTTCTCCATCGTCATCATTTGTTGTTATGCCTGTGTTGCCAAGCAGGCGAGGGAAGACCAGATGCAGGTTGTGGGGAATCTGAAGTCCATTTCCATGTCTTCATCAAAGCTGCTGCTCACAGCCAAGCTCCTTTGTGCTGATCCTAATGCTCCAAATACGAAGAACCAGCTGGCTTTGGCTGCACGGTACCATGACCAGTGACTTTGAAATTTCTCTTCCTGTAGCCAATGCTTTTTAGCTTCATGCTAAATATTTTCCTTCAAAAATATAATACTGTACTTAGTGTCTGTGAAATTTGTGTTTTGTCTTTGAGCTTGGGCATACAGAAGGTCCATTCATCCCGTGGTTTTTTTTTATACCTGCGCTGACGAAGTCACCGGAGGCATTATGTTTTCAGGTTGTCCGTCCGTGCGTCCATCTGTCTGTGTGTCCGTGGTAGATGTTCATGAGCGCGTTAACTTAAGAATGGCCCTAAGGGATCTAAGTCAAACTTGGTACAAGTATGTATAATGATGTAAAGATGAACTGAATACCTCCGCCACCAAAGGTGGATGGAGGTTATGTTTTCACCCCTGTCTGTCCGTTTGTCTGTCTGTTTGTCCGTTTGTCTGTCTGTTTGTCCGTTTGTTTGTCCGTTTGTGAACAAAATATCTCAAAAAGTTGTGGACAGATTCGGACTAAATTCGGCAGAGATGTAGCGTATGCGTCAAGGACGAAATTATTAGATTTTGGTGAAGATTCATATTCGGATCCGGCTACTACAATTTTTTAAGTGATTCTTCATCATTGGGAGATCAGGCCAAAAACGATACATAGCAGGATATCTCAAAAAGGTGTGGACGGATTTGGACGAAACTTGTTGGACGGGTTGTGTGTGTGACGAGGAAGATTCGATTCAATTTTGGTGAAGAACTGGATCCGGATCCAGCTAGTATAATTCTTTCAGTGAATCTTCACCATTGAGTGATATGGCCAACCAGGTGGAGGTATGCTCTCTACTGAGTACCGTTCTAGTTACATTATGAGGTCAGAGGTCCCGTTAGGTAAAAATTCTGTTACCTCATTAACTTGTGAACCAGTGATGGGATTTTGACCAAACTTGGTATAAATATATATTATGATGCAAATATGAACTGATTATATTTTGGCCTAAAGTATACCTGTGTGTACCCCGTTTAGAATAGGTACACCGTATCCCTGCGTGTCGTAAGAGGTGAGTGAAAGGGTTGGCGTCAGGAAGGGCATCCGGCCATAAAAACATTGCCTCAAAAATAGAACCATGACAATTTGGAGAAGATTGTCATGGGGACCGCAAGGCTAACCCCCGCTCTTGCAGGGAAAATGGCCTTAAAATGCCTGTTGTTGTTGTTGTTGTTGTATATTTTGGCCTAAAGAGCTCAAAGGTCAGAGGTAATGTCAGGTAAAAATGTGATACTTGAGAACAGCTGAAGGTGAAGGGATTTAAATTGAACTTGGTACAAGTATGTGTAATGATGCAAATATGAACCAATTAGACTTTTGTGTCAAGAGGTCAAAGGTCAGAGGTTATGTTAGCTAAAATCCTGTTACCATGAGGAGATGTGAACCAGTAATGGGATTTTGACCAACCTTGATATTAGAATATATTATGATGCAAAGATGAACTGATAACATTTTAGCATCAGAGGGCAAAGGTAAGATGTCATGTCAGGTAAAAATGTTATCGGGGTAGGGATTTGAACTAAACGAAGGGCATGTACCATGATACATATGTACAGATTAGATATTAAGGTCAAATTGTTTTTAGGTTTTAGGTTGAAGTTAGAGTAAGCAAAGACTTAATATGGGTGTTGGCATATAGGTAATATAGGTTGTGACATCGAAATATATCTAGTTTTAATTGTTGTTAAAGTTTAATGTTTCACTTTTGTGTCCACAGGGCAGTCACGGACAGCATCAACCAGCTCATCACCACGTGTACAAAACAAGCACCAGGCCACAAGGAGTGTGACAATGCCCTTCGGGAGCTTGAAGTAAGATTTTGAATACAGCAATCGCTTGTTGGTTGAAAAAATCGAAATATCACAAAAACACCAGACATTACCGAAGCGTTTCATCTTGCACTCGTCGGGGCACACGCAAGAATACTATACCGGATATAGAGACTCAAAACAAATTATGCGCAAACTTTGGTTCCTGATTGGCTCTTAGCGCTGCTGCTGACGTTAATGTCATGGCTACGAGGCATCCCAACACTTCCACAATGCTGCAGCAGGGACAGAACAAGCAAAGTGTTTGCACAAACTCTTTATGTTTACTAAGAACAGGAGCATGTGTGTGTATAAATGTGGTTCAAGAAGTAAGATTTTATTTGGGCCTGTATTGGCATTACTCAGATTGGCTGGATTTTTTAAATGACTGAGCATGGCCTAGCATTATATGGGTTTTTTTTATTGGATATAGCCTGGTATAACGTGGTTATCTCATTAATTGATGTTTCTTAACCTCAGCATGGTCGTACTATGTGTTCCAGATGGTCAAGGGATTGCTGGACAACCCAAGTGAAGCTGTGAATGACCAGTCCTACTTTGAATGTGTTGACAGCGTGATGGACAACTCCAAAGTACTTGTTTTTACAATCATTACACAAACTTGTGAAGTTTGGGGCAGCACGAAGAACGATTCCTGAATGAGCCACCGATGTGTTTTGTGATATCCAGGTTTTGGGAGAGGCCATTCATGGCATATCGGTGAATGCTAAGAACAGCAACCTGCCCGACTTTGGCGAGGCCATCACCAAGTCTTCGAAAGCCCTCTGTGGTCTCATGGAAGCTGCATCCCAGGTATAAAATAGGTCCAGTCTCCATATTATCTCGAGTTGCTGATTTGAATTGTCATTTGGGCATCAGCACATGTTTTGTTGGCAAACAACATTTTTGGTGATAATGTACCTAAATGTTGCGCTGACTGTTTGTTATCGGAGTAGATGTGCCTTTAAGCAACAGTAAAACCTCCTGATGATACAGGAAGTATTAGTGTTAGTGATACACCTCTTATCCCTTTCAGTTTATTATATCTTCTTCTTCTAACCTTTTGTTTACGTGTTTATACCTCTGCAGCTGTATTATGTTTTTTGGAGGTACCGCAAAATGGGGTGAATAGGGACAGCAAGGTGAATAGGGACACAAACTGAAAAAAAATTCAGAAACTTTTTTCGCTGAAAATTGGTAACCATACTGATTTGTTGATATTTGGGTTGAAAGTGTTCTCTTGTTTTTTAAAAAAGCAACTTATAGTCCCTATTAACCCCATATATGGGTTAAATAGGAATAAATAGGATTTTTATGGCTGTCCCTATTCACCCCGTCTTACGGGTGAATAGGGACAGTCACTATTACAAAAAAATAATAATCAAGAAATAGGGACAGTTTGGAGAAACTTTTTATCCCATTTTTTTTTCATTGGCACCATGGTTTATATTATGGGTCCATATTATGGTTGCGTATTATGTGCATCCATCTGAGCTATCAATTTAGCATGAAGTTGGAAACTCAGGATTGTTTCTTGATTATTATTTTTTTGTAATAGTGAGTGTCCCTATTCACCCATAAAACGGGGTGAATAGGGACAGCCATAAAAATCCTATTTATTCCTATTTAACCCATATATGGGGTTAATAGGGACTATAAGTTGCTTTTTAAAAAAACAAGAGAACACTTTCAACCCAAATATCAACAAATCAGTATGGTTATCAATTTTCAGCGAAAGAAGTTTCTGAACTTTTTTTCAGTTTGTGTCCCTATTCACCTTGCTGTCCCTATTCACCCCATTCTACGGTATTTTGTTTTTGGGTTGGCCGGCCTTCCTTCCGTTATCGGATTTTTTGTTACCACAATAACAATAACTTGTGAACCAATGAAGGGATTTCAACTGAACTTTGCACAAGTGTAAACTGTAAAGCAAAGACTAAATGGTCAGATTTTGGGTTCAAAAGGTCAACGGTCATGTTGTCTTTCATTGAAAATCATTTTGCAGAACACAACTCGAGTTAGAAGCATCTGATATTGCCTCTCTTCTACTTTTTTCTCTTTTCTCTCTCATGCTCCTTTTTTCTCATCTGACCTTCAATTTTCACGTGACCTTTACTTGAGAAATGAGATCAAACATAACAGTGGGTTCACATCTAACGCGGGTGCAGGCATGTCCATCGATGCATTCACATCAAATTGTATTTTCTAGTTTGCTTTGCCTTTGTTCATCCTCTCTGCACTATGCTGTACATGACAAATACAGAAGCTTGAGTTATTTCCCTGACTGTGAACCTAAGCTCTGCACTTTTGTTATTTTGCAATATATTTTCGAGCATACATGATTCGTTCTTCCCAGTGATGGATGACGTTCTTGATGCTACTGGAATATAAGTTGCCTTCAGCTCAGAAACTTTTTCACAAGGGAAAAACTTTATGAAACCCCTACCCCTCCCTCCCTCACCCCCCCCCCCCACCCCCCACCCCACGCCCACACCCCTCCTCCTCACCTACGGCAGCTCGGGACATTGCTATTTATTACAGTTAGCATCTGTATATCTACTCACATACCATTGCTTATCTTAATTTCTCCCTGTCTCTGCTCTGCTATCGTGTTGTGATATATCTACCATATAAACCATAATGTCAGTTTGTGTTTATACAGATGTCTGTCCCTCTTCATAAGGGTAGGTTATAAAGGCCAATCTTTTAACATGAATGTGTGTTCACTACGGTCTATTTTTCAGGAAAAAAACAAACTTGAAAAACATTTTCATTTAAAGAGTAATTATGTCTCTTCTATTGGAATTGTAGATGGTGGCTTGTAAACCAGGCCTCAAGGGCGGTGTACAAAAGCGTTTTTAAAAAAAATAACAATAAATATAAGGCGCGGAGAGGTGAAATTCGCTGCACGTGATGTACAACGCATGCAGAGTAAAAGGAGTGTTCGTTTACATCCGTAGGATGTCTAATAAATAAAGAAGATATAATCTCACCTGACACTAGGCCGAGGCTTCAGACTTTGGCATGCTCACGGGGCTGCACAGTCGAATAAACTGTTCCAATTAATCATTTCTGACAGGCTTTTTACCAGTTATTGTATAAATAAGGTTATTCTGGTGTACATTGTACATCTGATTTCATTGTCTGTGTTTAAAACCACGTTTTATCAACAAGAGCATGCCATTTGATTTACCATTCCTCCCTGTACAGGTGTGATCTAATACTCGTTTATGTAGTGTTTTCAGATAATGGTGCTAATTGATGTATGATTGCAATTGAGGACCTTACAGCTCATTTAGCTTACCAGTTCCTTACAGGTGTTTTAGCTTACCAGTTCCTCACTGCTTCTCTTTCAGGCTGCCTACCTCATAGGAATCTCTGATCCAAATAGTCAGGCGGGACAGCCAGGTTTGGTTGACCCAGCGCAGTTTGCACGAGCAAACCAGGCCATCCAGATGGCCTGTCAGAACCTTGTGGATCCAGCAAGCAACCAGGCACAGGCAAGTCGGCTCGGCCTTAACATTTCAAAGGAAATTCAAAGAAAAAGAGGATAACAAGAGTGAAAATGTATATTTTAATCTATTTCTGCATAAGCCATTATGCATATTTATCGCAAACGAAAATGTGTGTTTCCCAATGGGACAAATAGACCTTGTTTTCCTAAAGTGAAGTCTGTTGCTCTTGGTTGTATGCCTATGGTTTGCAGGTGCTATCCTCAGCAACCATTGTTGCGAAGCACACCTCAGCACTGTGTAATGCATGTCGTGTGGCTTCCTCACGTACCACAAACCTCGGAGCAAAGAGACATTTTGTGCAGTCAGCCAAGGATGTGGCCAACAGCACAGCCCACCTGGTGAAGGCCATAAAGGTACGCACCAGGCTTGAATGACACATTACCACAAAGCTGCTGTATCTCATTGCTGTGTAATTTTTATTTGGTGCTTTGTTATAGTTTGTGCTTCCATTTTTGCTCATCAGTCGCTGGATGGAGACTTCTCGGAGGCAAGCCGTGAGAAATGTATTGCAGCTACAGCACCGCTTCTGGAATCGGTGGAATGCCTGACCACATTTGCCTCAAATCCAGAGTTTGTGAGCATTCCTGCCTCCATCAGCCCTGAAGTGAGCACGGGGGTTTTGTACTGAAAAAAATGGAAGACATCTATCTATAATTCCAGTAATCTCTGTCTGTACGTTTGTACGTTTGTACGTTTGTCTGTTTGTCTGTGACCGCTGTTTCTCGACAACTACCGGTCCGATATACTTGAAACTTGCCAGGTATATTGCTGGGGACCCGAGGATGTGCCTTTTCAAGGTTTGAAATTAATCGGACAAGTACTTACCGAGCTATGGCGATTTAGCCGTTCGCCGTTCGCTTTGCCGTTGCGAATGGACCAAACCATTCATGTAAATAGAGGGGGGGGGGGGGGGGGGGGTTCTGTGGTCGTTCGCTTTGGCTTTGCGAATGGACCAAACCATTCATGTAAATAGAGGGGGGGGTTCTGTGGTCGTTCGCTTTGGCTTTGCGAATGGACCAAACCATTCATGTAAATAGAGGGGGGGGGTTCTGTGGTCGTTGCGAATGGACCAAACCATTCACATCGAATCATCGAATCACATCGAATGGACCAAACCGTTCGCTTTGGACCAAACCATTGCATGTAAATAGAGGGGGGGGTTCTGTGGTCGTTGCGAATGGACCAAACCATTCATGTTTTTTTTTTTGTTTTTTTTGGCAAGGAACGGGCACCCACGTACGGGCACGTCCTAGCTTATATATAGTACGGGCATGCCCTAGTATAAGAGATTTGAAGAAAATATATATTTTTGTCAACAAAATATTGGCTCATAGAAGAGCAGGGTGACAAAGGGCAAAAAGGAAACATACTGGCAGTGGGGCAACAGGCAGACGCAACAAGCAACTTAATGTGAAACACAACCAGCAAAGGAATGTGAAACAAGACGCAACAAATGTGAAACAGAGGAGGTTAGGAAATACAGTAACCTGCAAGTAAGAGGTTAGTAATGGGGCAGAATGGGGCAGAAAAGATCGTCGGAAGGGATGGAGGATGACATAAGGTTGTGGTGAAGTGCTAAATTGAAACTCCGCAAGGATGTGTGGGATTCGACAGCCAGAAGAAGCTGGTTTCACAAACGGGAGAAATGAGGAACAAAATAGTGGAGGTGGATGGTACGCCTACATTTAGGGAGTTAATCGTTTGGAGGTTAATGGAAGAACATGTGCATTATTGAGGAGCTGGGGAGGGTGGGGACTTAGGGAGCTAGACCGGAGGGACCGGAGGAGAAGGAGTAAAAAAAAAAAATAGCGATGTGGAGCAATATACCTTGTGCTTCGACCGATCATCACAGGAGATATCAATAATATTGAGAGCTTCAGATTCCACAGAATCCAGGAGAGACAGATGCGATGCTGGCACTCTAGCCCATAGGGAAGAGCAGTACTCCAATGAGCTACAGACAAAGGCCTTGTCAGTTGTGAATAGTTAGGATTTTTCAAGCGCTGTCTTGGAACAATGGAGGCATAATTTTGGAACTTGGACTTGGAACATTGGATGATGGATAATAATTTTGAACGACAGATAAAAAGTATTTGCAAATAAGGCTTTCTCTTCAGTAAAGCGTTCAGTTCACTGTGCTGTCAATGTTTCAATATTCAACCTGGTCGCGCAATAATCAAGTCGTGCTGTGACGATGAAAAGCCAGATACGGTAAAGTTTGTACTGTAATGATCTTCTGCATGATGACAATCTCAAAGTGTCTGTTGGTTTACATTTGAAACGTCGTTGCATGTGCAGCTTATGCCAAGCCATGTCATGACGGTGGCCATTCTGGTTGTTCCCCCAAAATGACCACACAGCAGCCATTGTGACTGCCACTGATCCGCGGGGACTTTACGATGTACATTTAGAATCTGCGACACATGAATCACCGTTTCCTTCTTGAGCCAACTGCCCTGCCAGCTGATTGACTGGTTCCATCACAAATGCTACAATCTCCTGATTTGAAAAAGGCCGCAATAGTCTTTAATGGAAATGTTGTGCTTGGTTCTGCAGCACACTGATTTTGGCAAATAAAGGTTCCAGGCCATCTCATGGACTCGAGGCCTAAGTTGTTGGGAAGTTGTTGCCAAGGACAACTTAGGCTCTTCTTCTTCTTCTTTCATATGAAGCACAAGGCTGCAGTTAGCATCATTTGCCGAGAGCAAAGCTGTGCCGCTGATGCAGTGCCCGCTGTAGGTTAGAGCAGGGATTTGCAATTTGGTCACGTTGCCATTAAAAGCTTGTGTACTATTCACAAAAGACACCATGGGATATGTAACGTCCACCAACTCATGCTGGCAGACAGGACACCCATTAAACATCCGGAAAACACACACATTGATGAATCGCCCTGCCTGAAAAACACCAGGATGACAGTTTATAGCCGGATTGGGATTAAAACTCAGGCTAGACAACTGAGAGGTGAGTGTGCGTACCTATAGGCTATCCTGCCAGCCCAACTTAGGCCTGTGGTCCATGAGATGGCTTGGAATTGTTAAGCACATATTGAATAATATTGCTGTTTCCTGGTGTCTTTTGAAAGAACATTGCTTTTAAAAACACGTTTCAGGAAGAACCCCAAATGCTTCCACAAGCATCCACTAAAGGTTAACATCTCTAACCCATAAGAAGCACTTGTACTATTCAGACAAAGCTCGTCGAGGACCTGGATTATGGGGGATGAAGTGGTAATGCACTGAGAGTAAAGCATGATTGTTGAACAGGTGTGTGTGTGTGTGTGTGTGTGTGTGTGTGTGTGTGTGTGTGTGTGTGTGTGTGTGTGTGTGTGTGTGTGTGTGTGTGTGTGTGTGTGTGTGTATATATCAACAAGCAAGTTGCAGATTGAGGGTTGGGATGGGGGGTAAAGAGGGTTGCTTGTAGGGATAGGAAAATTAGGGTGGGAATGAAAAATGACATCACATACCAGTCAAATGCCAGCTTAAAATCAGTCCGTGTTGAATGACACATTTCATCCAGTGATGTTTTAGTTGAATCTTCAGGATGATTAACTTGGAATGTAAAATCAGTCAGGTTGTATTTTATGTTGTTGAATAATTGCCTTTCTCCCCACTTTTGGTAGGCAGTTTGCAGTTGTGCTTTATCCGTTGTGTTAGCACTGTGGACAAAGCGCATGATTGCAAATGCAAAAAGTAGAGGAAACAGTATTTTGGAAGAGTGAATGATTTGAATCAAGCCGACGTGAAACCCTGGAGGGAAGTGTTGCTTTGTTGTGGTTTGTTCTTTCAAGTTGGATTCCACGTTCAACTTGAAATATTACGGTTAAACAGTATGTTTTGAGTAGTATGTTGTGAGTACTCGGACTCCGCTTGTCAAGTCTCAACTACATCACGATTTGAATCCCATAACTGCCCACTACGGACAACCATGTTGCCTTCCTCAGTGGGTTCATCAGCTTGGAATATGTAAATATCGTTAATCCAGAGTGTAATGTGGCAACTACATCTCAACATTATTTCATGGTCTACAGCTTTCAGCACAACTTTGGACTTTGGCTTCACCTGGGATTTAACACCAATCTCTCTCCTCTGTCACTCAGGGTCGCAAAGCACAGGAGCCAATCGTGACACCCACCAAGACGATGGTGAAGAGCTCCAGTGAGATGATCGGTGTGGCACGCTCTCTGGCCGCTAACCCACGTGATCCTCCCACCTGGTCACATTTGGCATCTCAATCTCGCACCATTTCCGACTCCATAAAACGCCTCATTACGGCCGTCAGGTTTGTTTTCAGCAACTTTCCTCCATCATATTGTAGCAACAATCGTTTAAATCGCTCATAAAGTTAGATTAGTTGTTGTGGCTTTTTATTTTATTTTATTCATCTGACAACATCACCTATGAAGCATACAAATATAACATGGCTGAGCAGGCTGTGATGTACCTGGAATCATGTTTATCTTGTGAGCAGGGAGGGTGCACCAGGACAGAAGGAGTGCGACAAGGCCATCTCTGAGCTGGAAGACTGCCTACGAGAATTAGGCCAGGCGTCGATGACCGTCGACAGCCAGGGCCTGGCCCCCATCCAGGGTCAATCGCTGGAGGTGATGCAATGGATTAAGTAGTCTGCTGATAATACGTAAAATGGATGAAAATTAAGAGCATACGAAACTAAATTGCAAGGAAATGAAATCGACACTTAGAAAATGGAGGAGGCCATTTGGCTCATCCTGCCTCGATGTATCCACACCCTAACAGCTTCTTAGCTGTCAATGTACTTATCTGCTGTCTATTGACCCAATTCTCCCTCTTATCAAATTCAACATTATTCTTTCTTGATAACTAATCTGCTTACCCTATTTAATCTCCTCGGATCTGAGTGCAGTCTCTCTTGATGTCTCTTTCTCTTATTTCTCTGCTTTCTCACACATCGAGCAAGGCGAGGCTCATCAGTGTTTGAGTGATTCATTTAATCCTTACCTTTGGCGCAAGGCAGGTGCTGGATTGATCATAAGGTTAATGTGAGAAGAGAGAAACAGGTTGTAAACAGCCTAGTTTAATTTACTCCACTTATCCCACAGACTCTCCAGGAACAAGTGATCTCTGCCGTGCAGCAAATTGGAAACACCATTGAACCGATGGCTGTAGCTGCTCGCGGTGAGGCGGCTCAGCTTGGTCACAAGGTAGGCCTTCTCATTTGCAAAAGCCTCCATTGTCCCGCTATGATGACGATTCAGCAAGCATGATTTTTTATCATTCATAAAAATAAATGAATAATTTATTTCCACAAGAATCAAACTATTAGGGTCCCAAAGCACTGCTGCTGCCTGGCATTGACGCTAACTTGAAACGAGGACACAGGTCTCGTCACACGTCGTAATCTTCTTCAACAAAGCATCTCCCTCACTCTGGTACAAAGTACAAAGCTGGCACATGGATGCATCATCAAATTGTGCAAACACTCTCATGTAAATTTAGGCTGGTGTGATGTTCTCCTTCACACAGAACTTCATGTTCACCAGCACACGTAACTATGTTAGCCGCCATCTTGGTTTTATCTGGAATGCTTTGAGCAGAGTTGATGTCATTTCCTGTTTAACTTGCTCAGGGCAGACTATATCGCTGCGCGCACAACATTTCAGCATTGAAGTATTTATTTTTCAATAAAAAGTTCCTTCCAAGCCCTTCAATGAAAAGTGCACATCGGCATTGAGCATCCTTTCTTATGTACGAGCTGCTCGAACAAGCTGCTCCAATAGTCTAGGATGCTAAATCTAAATATACTGTAGAGAGATATTCAAGTAATTAATTAATTAATGGGTTTCATGGTTTGAAAGGTTTTATTTTATCAAGGTGATGGCCTGCTGAAGTCCTTTGTGCCCACATTACAGCTCAACATGATCCTAATTTGCTTGTGTTCAGGTCTCTCAGATGGTGAGCTACTTCGAACCACTGGTACAGGCCTCGGTTGCCATGACGTCTCGTCTACTCAACCACCAGCAACAGGCCAACCTACTAGACCAGACACGCACACTCACTGAGTCAGCCCTGCAGATGTTATTCGCAGCTAAAGATGCTGGTGGTAACCCCAAGGTGAGTGGTTGCTGCTCACCACTCACCACATAATGTCAGGAAGCCAAAGCCTAAACCTAAATGATGGAGTTGATGACTCACCATGCAATGCAATTTTCAACTTATTTTTTGATGTCAAAGAGGTGAAACTTTAGGACAAGACCTTGTAGTCTAATTCCTTTATTTTGTGTGTGTGTTTTTGGTAGGCTACGCACACGCACGAGGCAATCCAGGAGTCGAGTCAGATGATGCGAGAGGCCGTAGAGGACATCACAAAGACGCTGAATGAGGCTGCAAGCGAGCTGGGTATGGTCAGCGGTATGGTGGACAGTATCACCCAGGCCATTAATAAGGTGCGTTTTGCAGGGGGTTCATCGTTATTGTACAAAATTCAGGCATTGTGCTTCTTTATCGATGCTTTGCTTAACTTAACTTGAGTGATGACGTTGGGAAAATTGCAGCGTTTCACATCTTTGTCATTTATCAGTTGGACGAGGGCACACCACCGGAACAAGATGCTTCATTTGTTGACTACCAGACCAAGATGGTGAAAACGGCAAAGGCTATCACCGTCACAGCACAGGACATGGTGAACACTGTTATGTTGTTCTGGTGCTGTTTGGTGCCGGCACTGTGAGCAGCAATGATGTTGATATTTAAATATTGGATGTGCCATTTGATTTTTGCTTTTACTATGTCTGGTGGTTTGATTTCTCTGATGATATACACGACTGTTTAAGAGTATTTGTTCAGTTTAGATGACAGCAATCTTTCAACCTCAGCCTATTTGGCGAAGGTAAATGAAGCCTGCCCTCTCCACCACACACTAGGTGAGCAAGTCTGCAAGTGATCCTGCAGATCTGGGTGCCTTAGCCAGCCAGCTTACCACCGAGTATGCCATGTTGGCACAGCAGGGCCGCCCTGCCGCTGCTGCTGCTGAAAACGAGGAGGTGAGGCCTTACAATCTGTAAACTGTCTGATTGAGGCCTGCAAGTGTTGTGTTGTGACAATATTGGTTCCTGTATTTTTGAGTTACCCATCACATCATAAAAACTCAGATTTTTTTATGGCTTATTCCTTTGTGCATACTATCCGTGCCTACCCGTCACCTCGTTGACGGTTTAATCAAAAGACAGCATGTTGCACTTCACAAACATATTGCATGGTTATCTGTGAGTCTCATTGAGGACCTAAAACGAAGTGAAACACATAAATAAAGGATTTTATCACATGTAATTGTTGTTACTGCTGCTGTTGTGCTGTCTGTGTTTCTTCTTCTTGTTGTTTGTATGCTCCTTCCGTGTACTTTTATATATTTCTCCATTGCTTTGAGAAGTATTCCTACATATTATTTTTGTGTGCTCCTTACATGTCCATCCAACTTCATTCTAAAGAGTTCCTGCTGTCGTAGATTAATAATAATAATAATACCGTTGGAATTGTTACATAAAGCTCCAAGTCCCGCTTCTCCTTCGTCAATCCTCGAAAGACTGGTATTTTTATAATTAAACAGACACGAATTTTTATTCCAAGTAAATAGATTTATCAGCTGTCCATTGATACCATTTTTATTATTCTATGATGGTAGGAGCCCTTTAGAATAAAGCCTGATGGACACACAGATGCTTCTCCTTTCAATAACAGCTGTACAGCCAATAAGATTATGCGGTTGTTCATTTTGCTGCTATTTACTTCCACTTGATGCAGGTTGGACGGCAGATCAGGAACCGAGTACAGGAACTGGGCCACTGCTGCGTGCCGTTAGTGCAACACGCTGGAGCGCTGCATAGCAGCCCCACTGACAGCTTCACAAAATGCGAACTTGTAGATTCCGCTCGCAAAGTCTCGGAGAAGGTAAGTCATTTTACATGATGATGCGGTAGGGAAGCTTTCCTTGTAAACTTAAGAAGCTCCTAAAATGTAATAATTTATTTATTTTCAAAAACAATTTGTTCAATAAACTAAAACTGCATTTACATGTGTTCCATTTATTGATTACTGTCGTGTTCCATTTATTGATTACTGTAATCGGAAGTAAGTTTCTTTGTTGACTCGTTGGTCTTCCACGTTTTTAGAATACAGGCAGTCCCCGGGTTACGAACGCCCGACTTACGAACGCCCGTACTTACGTACCGACCTCCGCAAAGCCTGTTATTTAAAAAAACGAGGTTATTTTTCTTTTCTTTTTTTTTCTTTTTTTTGTATACAAGATCGAGGCTCGTGAAAGAGCTAACATTAATCACACAAAGTCAAACCGACACATAAAACACAAAATAAGGGGAGCGGTAGACAAGATGGGGAGAGAGGGGGAAGGACACAAACACAACATTTGAGAGCAGGGACATCGAGAACAATTATATATTCACAAAAATACCAACGGGGAGAGGGTCTAGACCTAGAGGGACAACCACGACTCACGTGAACAGGGCAAAAGGTGAAAGGCAAGGAGATGAGTTACATACAATGGTTCGTACTAACGATCGGGCGGACTATTTTGCGCGACGCTCAAACACTGCGCGTTTTCAGCGGTTCGTCGGCCCGAGGGAGAACACCACGCCGTCGTTGCCATTTTAAGTCGGATCGCGTAAACACTGTTGTGTGCATTGTGTTTTGACTTAAAATTTTCGTGTGTTTACCCTCGTAATCATGGCTCCAAAGCGTAAATCTGATGCAAGTGATGGCGATGCATCGAAGAAAAGGAAAACGATCACGATTGAAACAAAAGTGGAAATAATAAAGCGATCGGAGAGAGGTGAAACGCCAACAAACATTGGAAAAGCGTTCGGCTGCAGTCGGTCAACGATCGGGACAATTATAAAGGACAAGGGGAGAGTAATGGAGCATGTAAAAGGCTCTGTCCCGATGAAAGCGACAATTATCACTAAGCAACGCAGTGGTTTAATTATCGAAATGGAAAGGCTATTGGTAATTTGGTTAGAGGATCAAAATCAACATAATATACCTTTAATCATTATCTTTTCTTTTCTATCTAAACAGTTTAAGAAATGTTTCTTTAATGTTTTTTATACCTATAAATGTTTTAGGTAAAAGATATGCTATATACTAAAACAAACATTTGACTAATTGACACTAGATGTGAACCGTGCGTAATTGTTCCGACTTACATACAAATTAGACTTGCAGACAGACTTAAAAACGGAACTCGTTCGTAACCCGGGGACTGCCTGTATATGACGTAGCAGGCCTTATTCCATTAAGAATTGTGTGCATTGGATTTTATTTTTATTTTTTTTATTTTTTTGTATACAGAATCGAGGCTGGTGTAAGAGCTAACACATTGAACATGAAAACATGCACAGACACATAAAACATGCAGTGAAGGGAGCGGGAGACAAGAGGGGGAGAGAGAGGGAAGCACACAAGCACAACAGCAGAAGAGAACAGGGACGTCGGTAGATCTGTGGAAGGGGGAGGGCTGGGGGAGGAGGGAAGGGTACACGGTATCAAGCAAATGAACACTTCTAGGAATTTCAGGAAAGAAGTTGGGGATTTAAAGAGGCGGATTTGGGGTGTTTTAACAGAGGTAGAAAAGATCAAGGTTTTGGATGGGAGAAGATAAGAGATGGTGGTGAACAGCTGTTTTAAATACCTGGAGGGAGGAGAGGGATTGAAGAGAGTGTGGGAGTTTGTTCCAGAGGCGGGAGAAAAGAGGAACGAAAGAGTGAAGGTGAGCAGAGAGTCTTGATTTTGGCAGTTTCACCAGAAGACGGTTGCTGGCAGATCTTGTTCGTCCTGCAGGAATATTTGGGGGACAGAGCACAGATAGAACAGGGGGAGCAAGGCCGGAGAGGAGTCGGTAGAAAACAGAAAGACCACCTACCTGCCTGCGGTGAGAGAGATAAAGGCCCTCAGAATCAGCTTCAACACAGGAGATTCCAATGATTCTGAATGCTTTGGTTTCAACTGCGTGAAGCTGAGCTGGGTGTAAGGCAGGAGCACCAGCCCAGAGGGGAAAGCAGCATTCCATTGAGCTGCGGATGAAAGCTTTGTATGTGGTGAGGAGATCAGAAGTGCCCAGAAAGGACTTCGCACGACGGAGGATGCCCAGTCGGCGACTGGCTTTGGAGGCCAGCTTGGAAATGTGGTTTTCCTAGGAAAGATCATGGCAGATAGTGAGACCCAAAAGCTTGAGTGACAGAACTTCTTCAAGAGGATTGTTCAGAAAGTACATTGGAGGGTTGTCCAGACGGTCTTTTCGGAGAGACAAAGTGAGAATGTGAGATTTGTCAGGTTTGAAAGACATGTACCACTTGTTTGACCAGTTTGTGATATTGTCCAGGTCTGCAGAGAGTGAATAGGCTGCTACCTGCCTATCTGAGGGTTGGGATATGGAGCGGCAGAGAGTGGAGTCATCAGCAAAGAGATAGAGAGGATTTTCCAGAGTCGGAGAGATCATTAATGAAGACCAGAAAAAGCACAGGGAGAAGAACACTGCCTTGAGGAACTCCAGCCTGAACAGGAAGGGGAAAAGAGAGAATTCCATTCAGGGCCACAAGTTGACTGCAACCAGAAAGGAAGTCTCTATATGTCAAGGGAGATAGCTCTAATTTCCTGTTTAGCATGGAGGACCTCCATCCATTGTTGAGACAGCAGAAGTGGCGTGTCCAGAGTAGAATGACCTGGTCTGAATCCAAATTGATGATCCAAGATCAAGCCATTGGAGAAGAGGAAGGATTTGATGTCAGAAGTGATGATCGATTCCATGACCTTGCTAATTATCGGGAGCAGGCTGATTGGTCTGTAGTTGCAATGATCTGTTTTTGCACCGTTCTTGTGCAAAGCGGTAATGTTTGCTGATTTCCAAGCAGATGGCAGATGACCTTGAGCAAAAGAGAGGGTGAAGAGAATTGAGAGAGGGTGTGAAAGAGCGGCACAGCAGGATTTTAGGACCTGTGGGCTGATGCCTTCTGGTCCCGTTGCAGAATCAGAGTCGAGGTTTGACAGAAAGTTCTCCACCTTGTCAGGAGAGAAGGACACGGAGTCCAGGAGCAGCTGGGTACGACTGGGTACGGTGGGTACAGAGAGGGACGGGTTTGGGACACAAGATTTTGAGGCAAACAGAGTTGAGGCATTTGGTTTTGTCACGTGTGGTGTCGGCTGTGTAGCCGTTTGAGGTAAGGGAGGGGATGGAGGGGGAACAAACACTAGAAACAGATTTGACCAGACGCCACCAGGATTTGGAGGAGGGAGACAGGTTTGAGAGTTCAGTCTTGAGAGTAGAGAGATAGTGCTTCCTGGCTCTCCTGAGGGTAGACACACACTTGTTCCGAGCTTTGTGAAAAGAACTGAGATTGCCCTCAGTTGGATTAGCCTTCCATGGGGTAAAGGCAAGTTGTTTCAGGGCACTGGACGAATCCTCTCTTTCTTCAATTGTCTTCACAAACCTTGTGTGTTTCTGACCGTTACCATGCCAGGTATCCATGGTCATGGCAGCTTTGCAGGCCGGGAACCGTGGCACGCAAGCCTGCATCACGGCTGGCAGTACAGTGGCTGGCATAATCGCCGACCTCGACACGACGGTCATGTTCGCCAGCACCGGCACATTGAACGCGGAAGGAGACCAAACATTCGCCGATCACAGGTAACTTAACGATTTTTTAAAACCTTTTTTGCCTCGATGCACAATCGGAGCATCTGTACGGTATGCATTCAGGACAATGGGTTCCCACACCTTCACCTATCGTGGTTGAATATTTGGCCTTTGAAATAAGAATGTGAATTCATGAATTGTAAGGTTTTTGTTTCCTACAGCTCAGTGTTACTTTGTTTTCATCCAGTACATTGGGTTACATAACCAAACAGCATAATATTATCCAAACTGCTTCCATGATGCAATTTCCACTCTTGCCAAACACATTGTTGTTTATCTCAACAGGGAGGCAATTTTAAAGACTGCAAAGGCCCTGGTTGAGGATACGAAGAAGCTGGTGGCTGGGGCTGGTGCCCGTCAGGAGCAGCTTGCTCAGGCGGCCCAATCATCCGTGAACACGATAACGAGGCTCGCTGATGTAGTTAAATTGGGAGCAGCCAGTCTCGGTAGTAAAGACCCTGAAACGCAGGTTCGTATGAACATAATGGATACCTGGGGTTCAAAAAAGGATTAACCATAAGGAATTGTAATTTTTATCTCTGAGGAATCAGAGAGGATTTGAGGGCTTTATCTGAGAGTAATTGATGGGTTTATCGATGAGGAGTTGAGGATATAATCTGTGAGTAATTGGGATTGATCTGTGAGGAATTGAGGGAAAGGATTTTTTAAATTCAGACCTTCCGTTGGTTGAAATAATTACACAATTTCATGCAGTGCATTTCCTCACCATCATACACCTTTAGGTGGTCCTCATCAATGCCGTCAAAGACGTGGCCAAAGCCCTGGGAGATCTTATTGGATCCACCAAGTCTGCTGCTGGGAAGTCATCTGAGGATCGCAGTATGCAAACCCTGAAGGGATCTGCCAAGGTTGGTGTTCCCACAAAAAAATTATTTGCCACCATAGATTTGGTACTCTTACATGGGAATATTTCAATAAAACCTTTCTGCAATGGAACCCCATGGTTTCCACAGTGTAGATACACATGGCACAAGGCCACGTGTGTTTGTCCTCTGTGCAGATAATGGTCACCAACGTCACAACTCTGCTGAAAACGGTAAAGGCCGTGGAGGACGAGGCCACCAAGGGGACCCGCGCACTCGAGGCCACAATCGAGTGCATCAAACAGCAGCTCATGGTAGGATGGGAGCACGTAATGGGATGAGATCTGTGACATATTTCATTCCAAACCCTTGTATACATTTGGTGATGGAATTTCAAGAAGATTTGGGAATACAAGAAAATACGACAAGACGTCCAAGCTGATTATAACTTCGTAGGCCTCCTAGATAACATTTCGTTTTTATTTTCCTTTTCTGAATGTAAATATCATAACTTTACGCTACCTGCGCTAAAGTTTTCTTGTGATTGGAACAATGAAATGAATGAATGATCATTTTAAGGCCATTTTTCCCCGCTACAGCGGGGGTTAGCCTTGCGGGCCCCATGACAATCATGGTTCTCTTTTTGAGGCAATGTTTTTATGGCCTGATGCCCTTCCTGACACCAACCCTTAGTCGCCTCTTACGATGCGCAGGGATACCTATTCTAAATGTATATAAATGTATATTCTAAATGAATAGGTGTACCTATTCTAAATCGGGGTATACACCGGGATCATTCATCCCAGCAAGCTGGTACTCAATTTGCCGACCTCGGAAGGATGACAGGCTAAGTCAACCCTCCTGGCGTTAATTCAGTGATCGACCGGGATTCGAACCCAGGATCCTAGGATCCCAAGCCGGCACCCTAACCGCTAAACCAACACCAGACAACATGCCGTATTTACATAATGTCGTTCTACGTTGCATTGCAGATACTTTATTGGGAATATTATTGACTTGAACGATTCTCGGTGAATATCTAATTTATTCCTTCAGATGTTTGAGTCCCGGGAACCTCCTGTGAAAATGACCACACCTGAAGAGTTCATACGAACAATAAAAGGCATTACCATGGCAACAGCCAAGGCCGTGGCGGCCGGGAATTCATGCCAACAGGAAGGCATCGTGGCCATGGCAAATCAGAGTCGCAAGGCTGTGTCTGAGATGTTGACCACTTGCAAGGTAAGGCCTAATGTGACCCCGCTACAGTTTTCTCATCTGAAAGACTCATCAATGTACCTTGTGTTATGACCTAGAGATTTGTCAATGGTTAGCAACAACAATAACAACAACCACCAGCTGGGTTTGACTGGGTAAGGTGGGTATCATCACCCTTTTGTACTTACCGTTAGTTATTTCCCTGCTTGGATATTAACTCCACAGCAACATCATGTACCCTACTCTTGAAATCGCATCAGGGCGCACTTCAAGGCCAGAATTACTCCTGGGCGAGTCTCCAGTCCCATCGTAGAGTTTGGAAATGTCTACCAAGCAGCCATGGGAATCAAAGCCATGCCAGTGAGGGAAATGCAACTAGGCTTTACGCACCCAACGACAAAGCTGTTCGCTATTGCCTCGAGAGACTTCGCATTGAATCATTTTTGTGTCATGGCCGTATCTGCCTGTAAACACATTGCTGGTGCTTTTTGCTTTTCATACATGTCACGCCCCTTTTGTTCTGCTTTATGCTTGCCTTTGGAAGATGGAGGTTATCGTCACTGTACGTATTCGCTTACTCACCTGCATGCTTTCTTCTTTTTTAAATCACTTTATAAATCCAAAAGTTCACAACTGGTGTTCCATAACTGCGATTGGGAATTCTACCTACATGTTGAACCCAATCCATCCTTGCGAATGAGTGATGAAATATTTGTAGAACAGATAGTTCGGTCACAACGGTATGTAACGCCTTTTAATTTCTGGAAAGGAGAGGAAGATCCACGCAGTGTGTAACAAAGCATTGCACCAGTGTATATTTGCTGTCTGCTTATCATCACCGACTCGACGTCCTCCATGGAAGGCTTCGCCTAATACGGTGTTGATTTTCTTGTGTTCCAGCAAACGGCGTACCACCCAGATGTCATGCCTGAGTTGCGTGTGAGAGCCATGCGCTATGGAAAGGAATGTGCCGAGGGGTACCAGACCCTTTTGGAACACGTCTTGCATGTATGTTTTATGGCTTCGTCACACAAAGTCGTTTATTTAACCGCATTCCTTTAAACCTTACCTTCTGTAAGAAACACGCCAGGTTGTATCGGAGAAAATCTGGTTTGTACCCTGTTCTGGTTTCGGGATGTTGAGCACGTCTGGTTCCACTGCAGGTGCTGCAAAAGCCAACCGCGGAGGGTAAGCAGCATCTTGCAGTTCTCTCGAAGGGGGTCGCCTCATCTGTAACGGAACTGATTCAGTCCGCGGAAGCAATGAAAGGTCGGTTGTGCTTTGGGCACGTACAAGCCGCACATTATGGCCACTTCAAGACCTACTTCACAGTACTGTATGATGATATTGTTTTAACCTGACATTTGCAGATTAATGTCATTCTTACACACACTATCTTTTTTGTTTGGTGTAGGCTCTGACTGGGTAGACCCTGAGGACCCCACAGTGATAGCTGAGGCTGAACTCTTGGGAGCGGCAGCTGCTATTGAAGCTGCGGCTAAGAAGCTGGAGCAGCTAAAGCCACGCAAAAAGCCACGGGTATGTTATTGTGAATGTCAACTGTACGGCAGAGTAGCAAGAGTGTCATTTATGTGGCACTTGAGCTGACAGGATGGCCTAGAGGTATGTACACTTGTCTCTTAGCTGTCAATCCCAGGTTTGATTCCCAACCTTTTAATAAACTGTCATCGCGGTGTTTCACAGGCGGGGTGATTCATCAATTCATCAATTCATCAATCATCAATGTCCCTCGGATTGATGTTAAACTGGGTGTCCCGTCTGTCGACATTAATTGGTGGAAGTTAAAGATCTCATGGTGTTTTTTTATGAAGAGCAGGCGAGATATCACTGGCATCCTGGCCAAACTCCAAATTCCTGCTTTAACCTGCAAGGGGCACTGCAACATTGGCATTGTCACACTTGTACAAGAAGTGATGCTAACCCGCACCATTGTGCTGCATTGGAATGATGATGACGATGTCATACTTATCAGCATGGCCATTACAAAATGGTCTCTGATAAGCAAATTATATGGGCCATGTTGATGCGAATGTTGACACTGATGAGAATGTCGATGTTAACGCGAATGTTGAAGTTGATGCGAATGTTGAAGTTGATGCGAATGTTGATGTTGATGCGAATGTTGATGTTTATGCGAATGTTGATGTTTATGCGAATGTTGATGTTGATGCGAATGTTGATGATAATGTGAATGTTGATGTTGATGCGAATGTTGATGTTTATGCGAATGTTGATGTTTATGCGAGTGTTGATGCTTATGCGAATGTTGATGTTTATGCGAATGTTGATGTTTATGCGAATGTTGATGTTTATGCGAATGTTGATGTTGATGCGAATGTTGATGTTGATGCGAATGTTGATGTTGATGCGAATGTTGATGTTTATGTGAATATTGATGTTGATGTGAATGTTGATGTTTATGCGAATGTTGATGTTGATGCGAATGTTGATGATAATGCGAATGTTGATGTTGATGCGAATGTTGACACTGATGCGAATGTTGATGTGAATGTTGATTTTTATGCGAATGTTGATGCAAATGTTCATGTTGATGTTGATACGAATGTTCATGTTGATGCGAATGTTGATGATAATGCGAATGTTGACACTGATGTGAATGTTGATGCGAATGTTGATGTTTATGCGAATGTTTATGTTAATGCGAATGTTGATGTTAATGTGAATGTTGACACTGATGTGAATGTTGATGATAATGCGAATGTTGATGTTAATGCAAATGTTGATGTTAATGCGAATGTTGATGATAATGCAAATGTTGACACTGATGTGAATGTTCATGTTGATGCAAATGTTGATGATAATGCAAATGTTGATGCGAATGTTCATGTGGATGCGAATGTTGATGATAATGCGAACGTTTATGCAAATGTTGATGATAATGCGAATGTTGACACTGATGCGAATGTTGATGTTGATGCGAATGTTGATGTTAATGCGAATGTTGATGTTAATGCGAATGTTGATGTTAATGCGAATGCGAATGTTCATGCGAATGTTCATGTTGATACGAATGTTCATGTTGATGCAATTGTTGATGTTGATGTGAATGTTGATGTTGATGCAAATGTTCATGTTGGTGCGAATGTTGATGCAAATGTTCATGTTGATGCAAATGTTCATGTTAATGCGAATGTTCATGTTGATGCAAATGTTCATGTTAATGCGAATGTTGATGTTAATGCGAATGTTGATGTTAATGCGAATGTTGATGATAATGCGAATGTTGACACTGATGCGAATGTTGATGTTGATGTTAATGCGAATGTTGATGTTAATGCGAATGTTGATGTTAATGCGAATGCGAATGTTCATGCGAATGTTCATGTTGATACGAATGTTCATGTTGATGCAATTGTTGATGTTGATGTGAATGTTGATGTTGATGCAAATGTTCATGTTGGTGCGAATGTTGATGCAAATGTTCATGTTGATGCAAATGTTCATGTTGGTGCAAATGTTCATGTTGATGCAAATGTTCATGTTGGTGCAAATGTTGATGCAAATGTTCATGTTGATGCAAATGTTGATGTTGATGCGAATGTTGATGCTGATTCGAATTATTGACCATGTTTATGTTGATACGAAATGGAATTATTGGCCATGTGGATGTTGTTGCAAATTCAAATTAATGGCCATGTTGATATTGTTGCGAATTTTAAGCGAATTATTGGCCATGTTGATGCAAAATGGTCTCAGAAAGGTGGATTATTGGCGATGTTAATGTCTCGTGCCATTTATTTGATTTAATTATTTTGCTTGTCTGTTTTATTTAGTTTTATTTCATTAAATTCTGTTTCATATTATTTTATATCTGCCTGTTCTTTATTTTTGGCTCCCTGTTCTTAAAAACTGTCAATGTTGGTCAACTCAAATTTATGCAGATACCCTGACAATTGTCTTCGGGCCAACATACCAATACGCACGTTCATGTTCCTGTCCTTGAATTCCAGGCACAATGATACCTATACCTCCGTCTACAAGCACAGCCCTTGCTTCCATGTTCAGTTCCACAGGTTCTCAGAGTTGGCACGACGACGAGCTAGGAGAATTGGTAACGCTTAACATTGTCTGATATGTTTGGTATATAAGGTTGTATGTCATTTACCAACTGTATATCAAACATATGGTCACAGTGTTTTGCACTTACAGCATATGTGCAGAATGTGGGCCAAATCCATCTGAGAGGCCTTTTCCTTGGACCTCCTCCCTTACTCGCCCAGAGTGACCGTGAATAGAAGATGCCATTGAATTTGCCATTGCTAAATAACGCAGCAACAATTACCTCATGATGTTCATTGCGTGCTGATGACTCCATTAAATATTGGACGTGTGATACATATGGACTCATGGGAAATGCATTTGCAGTGTTATTTCAAAAAGAGACTTGCCCTGTTGTTACGGCTGTGTTAGCACTTTGTGGATCACAGCCCTCCAACCCAGTGTATATTTGCATTTTGAACTAGCAAGCAGATGAAAGCCTGAACTTTGAGGAGCAGATTCTCGAGGCTGCCAAGGCCATTGCGGCTGCCACCAGCGCTTTGGTGAAATCTGCATCCGTGGCGCAGCGGGAGCTGGTTGCGCAAGGAAAGGTGTGCATGTCCTACCTTTACTGAGGTCTTCTTTTGACTGCCGTAGCTAAACCTCGGAAACCCCAGCGATCAGATGCTTTTCACTGAATAAATCCCACAAAGGAACTTGCTCGGGAACCTTCTGCTTTATGTTTCATTTTGGAACATCATGCCGTGATATGCTTTTATGGTTGGCTGGAAATATTTTTTTAACCTCCTTGTTTACTTCCTGGTCTACCTTTTAACAGGTGGGGGCGTGTGCAGCTAATGGTGCCAATGATGGGCAATGGTCTCAAGGCCTCATTTCTGCTGTGAGTAACAATAAGACAAATTAGAGCTCATTTTTGCCAAAATATGCACTGCGTCTCCTTTCTACTATGAGCACTGCTCATGTCATCTCTATATTATGGAAGCTTAAATCGTTTCTTTCCAGCTAAAAACACATTTACCACTGCTCAGAAGAATGTATGACACCTCATTTCTCGCGTGTTTATGCATCGGCCAATTCTTAGCGTCACACATTTATCATTTATCACTTTTATCCTGTGAGCATAGCTAGATTGAAGATTAATTATTTTCTTATTTTCTTTCCATTAGAAATGAACTTTTGGCAAAAAGAAACAACACATGTGTATTGTTATTATTGTCCTTCATTTATTGCTGATGCCATGCCATATATCGAGCACTACAGTATTGCGATTATCCCTTCTGTGTGTTTGTTTGTTTTGACACAGCAAGCAATTTTCACTCGGTCTCTCTCCATGGCCTTTTGATTTTTCCATAGGCCCGCTTGGTAGCAGCAGCTACGAGTAACCTCTGTGAAGCAGCCAACGCAGCTGTACAAGGCCACGGCAGCGATGAAAAGCTCATTTCCTCGGCCAAGCAGGTAGCGGCCTCGACGGCTCAGCTCCTGGTGGCCTGCATGGTCAAAGCAGATCCAGATTCAGACGCCATGCGCCGACTCCAGGTTTGTGGAAAACTGCTCACAGGTTAAGGGAATATGTCTTTTTGCCACCACGTTTGAGCTATCCAACACTCTATTGCATTCTTCCTGTATCGCAGGTTGCTGGAAACGCCGTCAAAAAGGCTTCCGAGAACCTTGTCAAAGCAGCACAGAAAGCTGCAGCTTTCGATGAGGATGAGGGAGACAACGTGCCCACAGTCAAGAGTCATTTTGTGGGAGGGATTGCTCAGGTTTGGAAATTGGTTGCTGTTAGAATTGTCAGTAAATACATCTCACAGTTGCAGCTGTACCCTTTGCTCGTCTATCGGGTTCTACCACTCGTGGATCATCAGTCTACTCATTGGAGACAAGTCTATTGGCGCATGTGTCTCCCACAGATAATTGCGGCGCAGGAAGAAATGCTACGCAAGGAGCGGGAACTGGAGGACGCAAGACGCAAGTTAGCGCAGATCCGCCAGCAGCAGTACAAGTTCCTCCCATCAGAGCTCCGTGAAGACGAGACTTGAATCCCATCAAAGCCGGATCAATTTTGATCACCGTACAAGTCCCTCCATAAGGCATCCCTCACAACTTCCATTTTCCTTGTATCGATCTGAACGTTCGCCTCATGACGTCCAAATGACGGGTTCAAATATCACGTGCTTTTTAATTTGTCCATTATATCCTGTAATCTTTGTTCAAACTCCTCCATGAGCCTTAGACACTGTAGGGTAAAAGAAAATTCCATTTGCACACACTGAACTAATACTGCCAATAATTGTACTTTTGTACAAGTCCTTTTATGCCAAATAATGTATTATTCCCCCAAAAAATAAGAAGAAAGCATCATGGCTTATTGCTTAGGAAAAATTTTTTTTGTCTCACGTCGTTATTTGTTTACCTTAATTCTCCTTCTTATTTCCGACACTGTGGGATCAACCTAGGGGTGGCGGTGGGAGATGTGGTGGGTGCGGGGGTGCGGTAGGAGGGGAGGAGGGGGGTAACAGTTCTGGACCACGACTTTCTAGAGCCGGCTGGCCAGGCCAGAGGTTCAACTAGTTGTAATTTTTAATTTGTTCAGGATGCCAGCGATAACTCGCCTACTCTTCACGAAAGACACCGTGGGATCTTTAACGTCCACCAATGCCCCCAGTGGGGGCAGACGATCCTCCAGCTTAATGTCCTGATGGATGGTGCACACATTGATGCTTCACTCCGCTTGCAAAACACCAGGGTGACAGTTTATAGCTGGGTCGAGATTTAAACCCAAGCTAGACCACTCAGAGGCCCTCTCACCCTCCCCTCCGAGGGATTGGGATACGGTGCACACTTCTTAGATATCATGCCAGGCCATTTGTTAATCTCGATTATGTCTTTCACTCGACATTCCAAATGTTTGTGTGCCTCTTCTGCTGCCCCCATTTTTTGGTGGTGCCTCAAGTTGAGGTTAGAAGATTTGATATCTTCTTCTTTATTATTATTCCTCTTGTCATGTGAAGTTTTCATTTGTGCCACAATGAATTGATAATGTGCTCATTCTGTTTCGTCCTTGTTCTACAGGACCTCCTCAATGTCCCAGGCTGTATAGTTGGTTGCATTGTGGTGCATGTACATGTACTGACCATGTTCATTGTAGTTTGAATTACTCCAGTAAGATGTTTTGTAATCGTGCGAAAAGTGTGGATATCCAACAGCCATGCTTTTTGGTGTATTATTTTGCCAATGTTTACTGATTTCATTTAATTTTCTGACATCGTTTTGCTATACAAACAAAAAAAAGTTTTTTTTTTTTAACGGATTCTCTACAAATATTTTTTTAATGAATAATCAAATTATAATGTCGATTTGTTTTTTTTAAACATCACTCATGCCCTTTTTTAACAAAAAATAATGAATGAGTTCCTTCCTACATTTCTGACCAAAATTGTACCTTAAAGCTATGATCTAACAACAGGATTTGTCCTGGTAAGTTATTCCCACTTGGATGAAGACCTTTGGCCATCTTCAGATTTACTCCTCAACTGTGTGACTCTCTGCCTTTTAAAATCCCCATATAAACCTCACCATTTTCCACTTTACAAATCCCTCCCAAAACCCCATCTCTTTACATCATTGCTTCTTCCTGAATCTTTTCGCTTTTTTAAATTTCACTGCTAAATGAAAAGTGCTAACTTATAAATTGATTGGTTGATTGAACATACTTACTGATGTAAACTATTAAAACACACAAATCAATGTCTTTATTGTGTTCCTGCTAAGTTTCACTGTCAGACAATAATTTGATCAAAATAATTTGTGCTTTAATGTAGTCTTGCTGGCGAAGGCCTAGTTTTGATCTGTGTTGGCAGGTAGGTGGAGCAATGGATGGAATCAACACTACGTAGATCGAGGTTACGCTAACCGACATGGGAAGCAAGGATCAAGCTGACGTTTCGGGAGTTAACCCATCATCAGAGCAAAAGAGGAAGGTTAATGCTCCTCTCTTGCTCCGACAAAGGGTTACCATCTGAAACGTCGGCTTCCTCATGTTTCCCTCCATCAGGTCCTGTTGATTCCATCCATCGTCTCGCCATAATGTTAACCTAAGACGAGGTTTACGGATTACCGGTGGTTTTGTTCTTTTTACTTTATCAATGTGGTTCTGCTGACCAAGAACGATCTGACATCCCGGTTATCCCAACATTTAATTTTTAATTTTTTTTCTGTAACTTTATTTTTTCATCCCCGAGGTTCATGGAGTTTTTGGGGACAGCACGTTACACCAAATTTCCAGCATTCCCTTCTCATTTCTCAGTGTAACGCGTTGATGAGATCCCGAAACGCACCATGTCGGATGTAAAATTAACAAATGTAGTTGTTTTTATCACTAATGCTGTATGCATAAACCAATTTGTTTTAATCACAGTGCCTTGTGTCTTACATATCAGCACTTACATTATGCATGGCATTTTTGTTTATGAAGTCACCTTCAAAAATCATTTCAAACTAACACGGCTTTTTATCATTATTATTATTATTATTATTTTCTCACAAATGTGCTTTTGGATTGTTTTTTTCACCTTTTTCCACTGTATGAGGGTTCTTGCGCCAGTGAAAATGAGGTTGGAATGTTTTATCCTCGTCGAGAGCTTCTGTTGATGCACGGATTACACGTGAGAGGTTTTCTTTTCGGATGTAGTTTGTCCCAAGCTAAATGTTTGTCTTTTTCTATAAATGTCCGTGTGTGTACTAAATAAAGCAGATTACCATTTTTGTAAAAGATGCAATGCTTTCTAATAAAGAGGTTTTGAAATGTACTTTTTTGTATTTTCCCTTGTCCATCGGTCGATCGCTGAATTAACACCAGGGGGGTTGACTCAGCCTTTCATCCTTCCGAGGTCGGCAAATTGAGCACCAGTTCACTGGTAATTCCCTGTGTGTCGCAAGAGTCGACTAACAGGGTTGGTGGCAGGAAGGGCATCCGGCCGTAAAACATTGCTTCAAAAAGGGGACCAAGGTGCCCGAAAAAGGCCAACCCCTGCTCTGCAGGGGAAAATGGCCTCTAAAGGTGGTTCTTTCATTAGGACGACGACGTCAATAGACATTTTACAACCAATTTTCTCTTTTTCAAGAAGTTCGTCAAATGGTTGCTCTGCTTACCTTTGTGACCACAGATGCTTCAGATTATGGCCTTGGAGTCATGCTCACTGAAACTTATGAGGACTTGATAGATGTAACTCATGACTCGATAGATGTTTTAGGACTCATGATGTGACGTCGCTGGTACGCAGAGTATCCCAGGAAGTGACGGCACCTCCCCCAAGCTCAGTGGCTGTGTTTGTGTTTGTCTTCTCAATGTGTGTATGTGTGTCTATATGTGTGTGTGTGTGTGTGTGTGTGTGTGTGTCTATGTGTGTGTGTGTGTATATATATATACTGTATATGTGTGTGTGTATGTATATGTGTGTGTGTATGTATGTGTGTGTATGATTAAGAGAGAGACAGAATTGTGAATGACAGAAATCAAAAAACGAGATGTGTGTGTGTGTCGTTGATTGTTGTCTCCATAATTTGGGTTTTATAAGGTGGAACGGAGTCCTCCCAGTACTCAAAGTATCCAACCCCGCTTCAGTGAAGGATTGCGAGTCATGGGCTAAGTTGTGTCTGCAATTTGAAATACTAGCAACGGTACCCGCCCTATGGGCGGGGCTTCAATTGGGAGGCCCAAATGAAAAGGCAAAATATCAGAAATTGAAGGCTTTTTTTATTTTAAACGATTTATATCAACATCCGTTGAATCATATCACACGCAAATCATCAAAATCTAAACACTACATGGCGCCCATTTTTAAAAAAGATTGAATTCTGCAAAACGGAAGCGGCCGCTACACGTCCTTCTCAGTCGCACGTTTATGTGTGAAGAGCGTGCCGAATCTGTGACATGGAAGCGGCCGCTACACCTGTTTCTCAGTCACTTTGCACACGCTGCCATGTTACTTCGGAGCCGCACATTTATATAGGAAGAGTTCGTCAGGGGTCGATCTACTCTCTCCTGGTACGTAGAATAAACAGTATTTGTAGAATTTCAACAAACGCCACATCACTGTTCACATCGGTAAATATTATTCCATCGTGTTTGAGAAAATTGGAAAACTTGGAAAAATAATATAGCCTATTTTACTCCCAGGGGTCCCAGGAATACCCACCCAAAATATCGTTGCGATCAGTGGAGCCGTTTTTGCGGTACCTTCGAACGGACGGACGGACATTTGGTGAATTATAGTAAGATGCAATAAACCATTCCAAATATTCTGAAGCCATGTGGCAAAAAGTGGTGTGGTCTGAGGAAACCAAGATGGAACGTTTTGGCTGAAATGCAAAACGAATTACGTTTGGTGCAAACCCAACAGAGCACATCACCCAAAGAACACCATCGCTACTGTGAACCATGGTGGTGGCAGCATCATGTTATGGGGATGTTCCTCATCAGCAGGGACCGGGGCACTTGTCAGGACAGAAGGGAAAATGGATGGAGCAAAATACAGAAAAATCCGAGAGGAAAACCTTCTGCCCTCTGCAAGAAAGCTGAAATTGGGATGGAAGTTTGCATGAAAACGACCTGAAGCACACAGCCAAAGCTACACTGGAGTGGCTAAGGAACAAAAAGTTAAATGTCCTTGAGTGGCCGAATCAGAGCCCCGACCTAAATCCAATGGAAAATCTGTGGCACGACTTGAAGATTTGCTGTCCATCAACGCTCCCCATGCAACTTTACTGAGCTTGAACACATTTGTACAGAAGAATGGGCACGTATTCACCTATCCCAACAGACTCACAGCTGTAATTGCTGTCAAAGGTGCTTCCACTACTCAGAGGGGTGGACGTTGTGGGACTCACAAGGGGGTGGTTAGGACTAGCTACTCAACCTCTGACCATGAAACCAACAAGCCGCGCATAACTCCGTGACACAACAGGTTGCTGAGCAACCACAGACACAGTCCGAGGCGGCTAAATCTGGCAGGGTTCCTGCGCCAAGGCTCGCGTTACCTTCCCGGTGATGTTGCGCCTTACAGATGGCGAACCGTACTCTTAACTTTCCACCCTGTCTACTCATTACTAGACTACGGATTTTTATGTTAAGAAAATAGGCCTTTTATGTTTTGAAAAGCGGAATTTTTTTTTTTTATGTGAAAAAATCCCGAAATTTTTTTCCCCCCCCCCATTTTATTCATTTTTTATTTTTACCAAGTTTTTCAGAAATCAGTCAAAAAAAGAACAAAAAATGGTAAGCTTTTTCCTGCACAACATTAAGCACTCGGCTAGTAAACAGGTAAAAAATGACGTTCAGGTACCTTTATTGCAACCGCATTGTTTGATAAGTAGAGGACTAGAAGAAATTGACAAGACCCTTTTAGGAACGGTTAAAGTAGGTGTTTGAAATCATTATCTTGGTAATGTTCTCCTTGGTGAGGCGGTGTCGGCGGTCGGTGAGGACGTTTCTGTAGACGGAGAAGGACCTTTCCACGTCGACGCTGACGATGGGGCAGTACCTCAAGAGGGGGATGTCAGCAAGCTTGACTCCAGCCGGCACACCAACCTCAGATCCGTGCTGATCTCCATCCAGGATCAAAGCCACTGTCCTCAGCACACCAATGTCGGGATTGCGCTGCAGCACCGCCTTGAACTTGGTGAGCAGGATCTCCTTACGGCAGCCTCGGATCTTTTCGAGCTCCTTGGCCTGATCAAGGAGCTGGAAGGCCTTGGCCAGCTCCATGCCGGCCTCC
This sequence comes from Myxine glutinosa, assembly GCF_964187855.1. Classification (NCBI taxonomy): domain Eukaryota; kingdom Metazoa; phylum Chordata; class Myxini; order Myxiniformes; family Myxinidae; genus Myxine; species Myxine glutinosa. Next base: position 98,249,533 of record NC_136262.1, on the reverse strand, counting down.
TCCAGCTGCTTAAGGATCTTCGGGATGAACGACACGTGGGCATTTAAGAAGACCAAACTGAGCTTGATGTCCGCCTTTCCGAACAGGTCCTTGGCACTCCGGATTGCCATCGCGTCGTCATCGTTCAGCTGGTCCACAATGTCCTTGACGGCCTCGAAGTGCTCGGCGTAAAACACCGCGGCGTCGATCCACGTCCCCCACCGAGTCAGAATGGGCTCCGGGGGGAGAGAAAGATTGGGCTGCTGCTCCTTCCAAAAGACAACACGCTACGGGGCTTTGACGAACACCTTCTTCGTCGTGGCAATCAGGTCGTTGACGTCCTTGAACATTTCTCGGACTGTCTCGCAGGCACGGTGGAGCGCGTGGGCAACGCAAGTCACATGCAGCAAGTCCGGGAAGAGTTCCTTCAGGGCATGGCCGGCCTTGATCATATAGGCCGCGGCGTCGCTGACGAGGACCTTGAGGCACTCCGGCTTGAAATCAGGCCAAAGATAGCGCAGGTCGATGCTCCCCCTTCCTCTTCATTAACGGTATGGACCTCAAACATCCGGGGCCTTCGCTCAAACTTGACTGACCTCTCCATACAGGTTGCTTCTGACAAACCAGATGTGATCTGCTTAACAGAAACTTTCCTCCTTCATGATGTCTCTGATGCCTTGGTATCTCTCCCAGGTTACTCCATCCTCCGGTATGATAGACCTGAGCCTCGTCCTGGAGGTGGGGTTGCTATCTTTATAAAAAACTCTCTTCCTCACTCGCCATCCACTGCCCTCTCTCCACCTCACCCCCAGGAATACCTTTGGCTACGGCTTCCCCTTCGCTCCCACCTTTTGTTCATATGTGTGTTGTACCGTCCACCAATCAGCGATGACTCCATCTACATCTCACTGTCTGATAATATGGACCAACTTCTATCTACCCATATCTTCTACTCTCTTCCTCATATGTGGTGATTTCAATTGTCACCATGCCAGTTGGCTGGGTGTGGGTACCTCTCTCACCAGCCATGGCTCTTCAGCAAAGGACTTCTGCAACTCACTGGGACTGACACAATCTGTCAATTTCCCGACCCGGATCTCAGTCAACGGAGCATCTTCTCTTCTGGATTTGGTTATGACAAACTTCCCTGAAAATGTCTGCTGCTCTTCTTCTGCTCCAATCGGCTCATCTGATCATGTGCTTGTCAAAGTGGACATCTCTCTGACCATTCTCAGAGAGCCTCCTCAGCGTCGACGAGTCTGGCATTTCACTCAGGCCAACTGGCACGGTCTTCAAGCAGCCATCAATCATCTGGACTGGTCTCCCATCTCTACCGCCTCTGACATCAACTCATCCTGGGAATTCTTTCAAAGTAAATTGCTCTCTCTCATGCACAGATTTATACCATCTCGTCTTCAGTTGTCATACCCTTCCTCCCGTCCATGGTACACGGAATCTTGTGGTGAGGCTGTTGCCCTGAAACAACTTGCTTTCGTCTCCTGGAAAGCAAATCCAACGGAAGGAAATCTCATTTCCTTTCACAAAGCCCGAAACAAGTGTGTGTCCACCCTCAGGAGAGCCAGGAAACAATATCTCACCATTCTCAAGAACGAACTCTCTTATCTGTCTCCCTCTTCCAAATCCTGGTGGCGTCTGGTCAAATCTGTTTCTGGTGTTTGTTCCCCCTCCATCCCCTCCCTCACCTCAAACGGCTTAACGGCTGACTCCGCACGTGAAAAAGCTGAATGCCTCAACTCTGTGTTTGCCTCTAAATCTTGTGTCCCAAACCCATCCCTCTCTGTACCCACCGTACCCAGTCGTACCCAGCTGCTCCTGGACTCTGTGTCCTTTCCTCCTGACAAGGTGGAAAGGTTTCTGGCAACCCTCGACTCTGATTCTGCAACTGGTCCTGACGGCATCAGCCCACGGGTCCTAAAATCATGTTCTTCTGCACTTTCACTCCCTCTTTCTGTTCTCTTCACCCTCTCTTTTGCTCAAGGTCATCTGCCATCTGCTTGGAAATCAGCCAACATCACCGCTTTGCACAAAAAAGGTGCAAAAACAGATCCCAGCAACTACAGACCAATCAGCCTTCTCCCAATTATCAGCAAAGTCATGGAATCCATCATTGCTTCAGATATTAAATCTTTCCTCTTCTCCAATGGCTTGATCTCTGATCATCAATTTGGTTTCAGACCTGGTCACTCTACTCTGGACATGCTGCTTCTGCTTTCTCAACAATGGATGGAGGTCCTCAACGCCAAACAGGAAATTAGAGCTGTCTCCCTTGACATTTCACGTGCCTTCGATACGGTCTGGCACCCTGCTCTGCTCTCCAAACTCTCCTCCTTTGGTATCCATGGAAATCTCCACGCATGGCTGGCGGACTTCCTCTCTGGTCGTAGTCAACGTGTGGCCCTGAATGGGTTTCTCTCATCTCCTCTTCCTGTTCAGGCTGGAGTTCCCCAAGGTAGTGTTCTGGGCCCTGTGCTTTTTCTGGTCTTCATCAATGGTCTCTCTGACTCTCTTGAAAATCCTCTCTATCTCTTTGCTGACGACTCTACTCTCTGTCGCTCCATTCCTCATCCCTCAGATCGGCAGTCTGCAGCCTCCTCACTCTCTGCAGACCTGGACAAAATCACAGACTGGTCAAACAAGTGGAACATGTCTTTCAATCCTGACAAATCTCACACTCTTACAATGTCTCTCCGAAAGGACCGACTGGACAACCCTCCCATCTACTTTCTCAACAATCCTCTCCAAGAAGTTCTGTCGCTCAAGCTTTTGGGTCTCACTATCTGCCATGATCTTTCTTGGGAAAACCACATTTCCAAGCTGGCCTCCAAAGCCAGTCGCCGACTGGGCATCCTCCGTCGTGCGAAGTCCTTCCTTGGCACACCTGAGCTCCTCACCACATACAAGGCTTTCATCCGCAGCTCAATGGAATACTGTTCCCCCCTCTGGGCTGGTGCTCCTGCCTCACACCTTGCTCGGCTTCACGCTGTTGAGGCCAAAGCTTTCAGAATCATTGGAATCTCCTGCGATGTAGTCAACGCCGAGGGCCTTTCACTCACTCACCGCAGGCAGGTTGGTGGTCTTTCTGTCTTCTACCGACTCCTCTCCGGCCTTGCTCCCCCAGCTCTCTCTGTGCTCTGTCCCCCCAATATTCCTTCAGGTCGCACAAGATCTGCCTGCAACCCTCTTCTGGTTAAACTGCCAAAGTCTAGGCTCTCTGCTCACCTTCACTCTTTCATTCCCCTTTTCTCCCGCCTCTGGAACAAACTCCCCCACTCCCTTCAATCCCACTCCTCCCTCCAGGTCTTTAAAACAGCTGTTCACCACCATCTCTTATCTTCCCCCATCGAAAACCTTGATCTTTTCTACCCCCGGTAATTCACCCCAGAGTCCTTGCAGTGTTCATATGTTTTAATCCTCTCCCACCTCCCCCCAAGTCCTCCCGATGTCCCTGCTCTCAAATGTTGTGTTTGTGTCCTTCCCCCTCTCTCCCCATCTTGTCTACCGCTCCCCTTGTTTTTTGTGTTTTGTGTGTCGGTTTGTCTTTTTGTGTGATTAATGTTAGCTCTTTCACGAGCCTCGATCTTGTATACAAAAAAAAAAGAAAAGAAAAAAAAAGAAGCGTGTCATTGACTGCACGCACGATCTCCCCGGAGTTGGTCTTCTCCAGAAACATGCACTGGACGAGGTGGGGACGAAAGTACCCCTCCTTGGACAAGCGTCCCGTGATGATGTTGGCCACATATCGACCTGCCGAATCGGTCGTCTCGTCGACGGACAGCCAGATGGGCTGCTGTCCGAGGTCGGCACGGATCCCCGCCAAGGCCTCGTCGTAGCACTTGTCGAGGTAGTGCTTTCGAATCCAGCTTTCATCGGGGATCTGGAGAGTGATGTGCTTCTCCAGGAACGACCGGAGGGCAGGGTTTTCCAATTTCGACCATGGGATGCCAGCGGCCAGCATGGCCTGGCACAGCTCCTGAGCCACGACGTCGCACTTGTGCCTCTTTCCGCTACCAAAGTCCTCCATGGTGGCTTGCGTGACCGTCCTCTTCTTCTTCAAGGCCAAGTTGCTCTTGTGGCGGTCTCCTCGGACATGTTGGGCCAGCTCAGACTTCTGCTTCGCCCGGAAAGTCTTTTCACAAGCTCGACAGAAAGCCGTGTCACTCGACACGTACTTGAAGGTGGCCCCATCGCCGCCAGCGTTGAATTCCTTCAGCCACTTGTCACGAAGAGCAGCACTCATCTTGATAGGAGACTTGTTCACACTTTGTGTACACTCTCTCACTGTAGTACACCGCCTCACTGCTGTACACGCTGGGGACGCAACGCACGCAAGTGGACGCAACGTTTTGTTTTTGAGATCGATCGCAGTTAAAAATTTCGATCGCAGTTTAAAATTTCGAAAAATTCCCTAATTTTTTTTAGCGTTGCCAGACATTTTCGACCAAAAAGGGCCTTTTATTTTATTTTTCCCGAAAAAGGGCGAAATATTTTTTTCCTCCGAAAATAGCAAAATAATTTTTTTGCGCGCAAAAAAGCCGTTTTATGTGAAAAAATATTTTTTGTTTTTTCACATAAAAATCCGATGTATACGTCATTACGTACAGCCAAATGAAAGTGAAGGTGGGAGGTTGGCTCAACTTGTGCGGCGAATCAATCGGGTATAACTTCCCGTCTATTTATTACATAAATTATGTCCCAATTAGGAAATAGACAATGGAGCAGGTTGAAAACAGTTGATATAGATTAAAGGAACGTATTTACAAGCAATATCCACAAGCAATGCAGTATCACAGAGAAAGTACTTAGCTCTTATGTACTGAAGAATACCTTGCACATTCTTATCTTATCTACCCACAAGACAGGCATGCTCCAATCATTCCCGGAAAATTAGAGAGAAAGAGGGAGAAAGTTTGAGGCGCAGGGTCGGCCCCTTGCTCACCCGACGTGAGCTAGCGGGCTCACGTTGGTCCCAAAGTGGAGGGAAGGAAGGGGTAGGAAAGGAATAGGGTTGGTGTGTGTGTGTGTGCAATATGTCGGGAGAGATGCAGCGTATGCAGTGTAGCATAGAGGAAAAATGTGATATGCGTGTCTGCCTCACCCCCAATGGGTCACAAGGTTAATTGCTGATTGCTCTTTCATATCACTTTCTCTTTTGTGTCTCAAGTAGACAATTTAGGAAATAGAAACAGAAAGGAAAGATTGTGTAAGTCAGTGTGTCAGCCAATGCATCACAGAGAACTCGTGCCGCTGCTTGGTCTCAGAGCCTTGCTCCAATGAAACTCCTTCGCTCCATCTCTGAACCAAACAGGTAGACAGTCAATCAAGCAAGCAGGCAGCTCTGTTCTCACTCCGGTCCCCTGGGCACAAATCAGCTGCGATCTTTGGTGTGCTACACATTTTATTGGCCTTGATCGAGGCGGGACTTCTGGAAGAAAGTCGGCCCATGGCCCTCTGACCCCTGCGTGTTGCGTTCCCATTGGTGCGCTTGTGAGGTCGTCGATCAGGCAACCACGCCCACTCGCCGCGTGGTGTCTGACATGGCGCTTTGGTCCCACGGAGTTTTTACTCTGTTCGCACTGCTTTGTGCTGGCATTTGAATGACTGATTGTTAATGTGAAGAAATGTAATGTGATGCAAGACATGTTCCGTTGTGTGCATGGTTTGCGCTGTGGGAAGGTACAGGGGAAGACATGGCTTAAGGAGTTGTTCTTAAGTAAATCGCAATCCCACAACAAAAATAAAACGTCAAAAGATGTCGTGATGATAATTATCCATAAGAGGATTGTAGTGTCGTATTGTGCTGAGGCATTGTCATGTCATTCCTAAATGCAGCAATTGTTTTTTTTAGAGACTTCATCCCTCTGTTTTTACATTTTTAGCGCCCTTTGGACTTAGTCCGAAACGGGGGCTTATGGATTGGGCTCTTCTGTGCGTCCGTGCATCTGCAACCAAATCTCGGAGATGTATGGACTGATTTTGTTCAAACTTGGCACAAAGACAATACCGTACTTGACGGTATACATATTGTTACGTGCTCCTTCCCGACCCCCTGGTCACGGTGTACCTCCAAGCCCCGAGAGGAGCCACGGCAGAAAAATATGTTATTCTGTGTCAAAAATCAATAGGGAAACCACACCAATGGTTATCAACAAACAAATATTGTATTAAAAATCACACAAGAATAACGATACAACAATAATAGCAATCAAAAGTACAATCAACACATCTTATGATGGTACCATCAGCTAGTATAGGATAACTCACTGTGCTCCAAGTGAGTGAAAAATAACATTCCCCAATGTCTCTATAGCTCAAAGTTGATCCCCTCCAGTGATCAATAGAGCGATGTCGAATCAAAACCCGAACCCCGTTCAGATGATGGGCCCGGTCACACCGCTAAAACAGCAGAAAGGTGTATGCGGCCGAAGCGGCGCAAAGAGTCACGTGGTCCAAAACTGCGTAAAGCAAACTCAAGGCGAATGGGAAACCCAAAGGCGCCACTGCGTAAGGCAAACTCACGGAGGAATGGGAAATCCAAAGGCGCCCTCCAGGTATGAACGTTCACTGTTCACCGTCGGCGAACCGCAAATTAATCTTCAAACTCCGCGTTGCACACACACATCCCAAATAGACGTCTGAATGGTGAAAAAAGCTGACGCGAAGCAAAGACTTTTTGCGATGAACAAAGCGCGAGTGTCGAAATGGCCAACGGCTCGTACTTGAGTCGCACCGACCCGGCGATGATTCTTCAGAATCCCAACGCCAAACCTGACCACGCAGGTTTATCAATCCCAGCGATAACACCTATCGCAGGAATTCCTTTCAAGGAAACTCAAAGTTCACTCGTGACTTTCGTTCGACAACGCTCGCTCCGGAGCTTGAAGCGACCAGCTTCTTGTCCGACTTTTTTCCCCGCCTTCCTTGCTCTCTCTTCTTCTTCGTCTTCCGGTTCCCCATCCGGTTTCCTGTTTCATTTAACATTAACCTTTTTACCTTTTGACAATAATAATGGCTATTTCCCTCAAACAATAATAATAATAACTAGCCGAAACCCGTGGAACATCCACGGAAGGGAGGATGTGGTGTATGGATAGAGTGTACCATTATGGATGGCATAGGGGATTTGCTTGTCCGAGTAAGAGTTAGGAAGAAAGATGAGAATGAAGAGTGCGTATATGAACAACGATCGCCGACACCGGCACAAATGCATGCTCTGGATTGTCCACTCAGTGGACGGCTTGCTTTCGCCTTCGCCTGTCCAATCAGCGGACGGCTTGCTTCGCCTTCGCCCAGCAGACGCCAATACGATGGCGTCGTAAGATGGCGTCGTATCGGCAGTTAATCGGATGCTTTTGGGCCCCAACGTTGGCTAATTCAGATTTTTCGAGTATGGCTGTACGTGATAAACAAAGTGCGCGGTTCGTAGATCGTAAATCCATTAGTGCCATGGGCATCGGGTCACTGGGTGCGGCGTAAAAGGGATAACAAAGTCGAGTCCTTACGCTATTATTATATAGATAATACATAGAACCAGAGATGTTTCAAGTGGATGAAAACCACAACACCGGATGTGACGAATCCGTAACAATATGCATGTCACCTTGTTTCGCAATGCAATCAAAGATGGCCGACTGGCGGCCATTTTAGTTGTAAAAAACCCGAACTTAGTAGGACACATCCTCAATCATTTCTCAGGAAATGCATGTACTGATCTTGTTCAATCTTGGCACACAGATGACACGCATATGTATTGATGGTTTACAAATGCGTTTTTTTTTTTTTTTAAAGGTCAGATCCAATATGGCCGACTGGCGACCATTTTGTTACTTAAATGTGTCCCCAACCATTTCTTGAACATACATGGTCCGGTTTTGTTCAAACCTGGCACAAGCACAGCACATGACGGCATATAAGTGCACTTCTCTTTATTTTGCGATTGATCAAAGATGGCCAACAAGAAGACTGGCGGCCATTTTAGTTGTAAAAAAAACGTGATATTGCCCACGTCCTCAACCATTTCTCGGACATGCATTGACCGATCTTGTTCAAACTTGGCACAAAGACAATGAATGATAGCTTACATATGCACGTCATTTTTTTTCGAGATCAGTTCCAATATGGCCGACTGGCGGCCATTTTGTTACTTAATCGTGTCCCCATCCATTTCTCGGACATGCATGGTCCGATTTTCTTCAAACCTGGCACAAACACAATATATGAGAGTATCCATATGCAGAAGATTTTGTTTTGTAATCCGACCAAAGATGGCCGACTGTCAGCCTTTAACTCCGTACAGCAAGATTACTAAAACCACGGCAGGGGCTATGGCATTTTATGTCTTTTTACCTCTGCCACCAAAGGTGGACGGAGGTTATGTTTTCAACCCTGTCTGTCTGTCGGTTTGTTTGTCTGTTTGTGAACAAAATATCTCAAAAAGTTGTGGACGGATTCAGACTAAATTTGTCAGAGACGTGGAGTATGTCACAAGGACGAAATTATTAGATTTTGGTGAAGATCCGGATTCGGATCCGGCTACTATAATTTTTTAAGTGATTCTTCACCATTGGGAGATCGGGCCAGAAACGATACATAGCAGGATACCTCAAAAAGTTGTGGACGGATTTGGAGTAATCTTGGACTGGCTGGGTGTCTGACAAAGACAAATCGATTCGATTTTGGTGAAGATCTGAATATGGATTCGGATATGAGAATTAATCAATAATTTTTATGTGATTCTTCACCATTGAGAGATCGGGCCAAATACTATACATAGCGGGATATCTCAAAAAGTTATGGATGGATTTGGACGAAACTTGTTGGACCGGTTGGGTGTTTGACAAGGAAGAATGGATTCGATTTTGGTGAAGATCTGAATATGGATTCGGATATGAGTATTTAATTTTTTAAGTGATTTTTCGATCACCTTTGAGTGATATGGCCAACCAGGTGGAGGTATGCTCTCTACTGAGTGCCGTTCTAGTTCTTCTTGTTTTCAATGTTCTTCTTCTTGTCAAACAAGGAACTTTTTATGATGAGAGCACACCATTGACTGGGATAGTGGGATATCCTGCTGTCCACTGAAATATTCTTGCCAAAAAACCTTTAGGATTAAACCAAAATGATTGCCCGGCGTGTTCATTGCGATATTTTTCGTCTTACATCCTCGTATGGGTAGGAAAGACGCGTCATTAGACACGAAACGCAATATCAGTGAGATTCATCCATTCAGTGATCCCTTCTGAAAAGGCTTTTGGAGCCAAAAAACGACTTCTGTCCCAATGGATTTATGAGAGTCTCCCGTTGTTGGGAAGAACGTGACCCTGGCTGGGAACGGCGTCTCCCGGCACCAAGCGACATGCGCGATGTGTCACGTGTGCTGCGTCTCGCTTCATGGTCGATACGAGTTTCCTTACAAGGGCCTTCGACGCAGGACAACGTTTGGCCCATGAAAGCTTGCGCTGTTATTGCCAACTTTAATTCGTTCGTCCTCTATCTTTTTCGATGCTGAGCCTCAAGCAATGAAGAAGAAGCATGAACCATTTTGAAGGTCTTTGGTATGACCTCCCAGACCCGGAGCGGACACTCCATCCGTTACGTGACCGAGTGGTTAAAAAAAACTTAATAGTTTGCCGTAGTGTAAGTATCACAAAACTTCGCCCTCACTTTTAATTGGAAAAGGAGGAGTTTTGGGGAAGGTTGGGTGTTCCTACATGTCACCGGTCAGGTGAGACACCGGCCAGGTGAGGAACCGGCCAGGTGAGGCATTTTCATTACACAAGGCCTGATGATTGCGGAATTAGCTGTTTGGAGTTTACATTTGAACGTATTCAAATGTTTCAAACTACGACAGGTATGGTGTCCTCACCTTCGAGCCGTCGAACCTGGTTTCGAAATTGCAACCCAGATATATAAACCATCAACCTGATGTTCCCAACATGCACTTGATGAACACAAAGTTTGTCCTCCATGACTCTCCTGCTTTTCCCATCGAGCACATGGATTTCCGTGAGCGTGACCAGACATCACGTCCAATGCACGTTCGTTCTGTCCTCTCCTGCAACCTCCCGTGGCCCGTATTCCAGTGCAGGATGTTCCTTGGGCCTAGATGGATGCTTCTTACCAGGGTCCACCATACATGGACAACACTTTGTTGAGAGACGAGTCAAAATGCCAAGTCGAGTTCACAAAAGGACCGTATGGTACCTGCCGAGGGGGAGAAAGCCCCTTTCCTTGTTTAAAAAAACAACATTATTTATTTTCTGATCCACATGGCGAAGGAGTGGTGGGTGGTGGGGGGCAGGACCCCCGCCGGAAATGGGGGTTTGACCAAGGAACATAAAACGCACGCCTGGAAAGGAGACTTTTTCCTCCGGGAATCGCAGCAAGCCCACTCGTCGGTTCCAGTGGATCGCAGAACGTTGTGCAGGAGCGATGGAGGCCATCAAGAAGAAGATGCAAATGCTGAAGATGGACAAGGACAACGCTTTGGACAAGGCAGAACAAGCCGAGGTGTTGAGAAAAGAAGCTGAGGATAGGGCGTCTCAGGTGACATGTTGCTTTTGATTAATACTTATCCATCTTTCCTTCATCAATCTGTCTCATGATCATATAAGGGTGTATGTATATGAGCCAGATATCGCAAATTGCGCTCGATGATCATATAAGCGTGTATGAGCCAGATATCCCCAAAGTGCATCCATCGTATGACCATATTAACTTGTATGTATACGAGTCAGAGATCCCAAAGTGTGTCCTGTGATCATATAAGGATGTATGTATATGAGCCAAGAGATATCCCAAAGTGCACCCTATGATCATATAAGCGTGTATGTATATGAGCCAGATATCCCAAATTGCGCTCTATGATCATAATAAGTGGGTATGAGCCAGAAATCCCAAAGTGCATCCATCGTATGACCATATTAACTTGTATGTATACGAGTCAGAGATCCCAAAGTGTGTCCTGTGATCATATAAGGATGTATGTATATGAGCCATGAGATATCCCAAAGTGCACCATATGATCATATAAGCATGTATGTATATGAGTCATGAGAGATCCCAAAGTGTCCCCTATGATCATATAAGCGTGTATGTATATGAGCCATTAGATATCCCAAAGTGCACCCTATGATCATATAAGCATGTATATATATGAGCCATGAGATATCCCAAAGTGTGTCCTATGATCATATATGTGTGTATGTATGTGAGTCAGACATCGAAATGTGCACCCTATTATCATATATCCGTGTATGTATATGAGCCATGAGAGATGCAAAAAGTGCGTCCGATGATCATATAAGCATTATGTACATGAGCCATGAGAGATCCCAAAAGTGTTTAATTCTAGTGTTTATAACTTTCACCAATTCCACACAAATTCCCAATTATATTAGTCTTTGAATGGTACACGACGTGTGCTTGAATTATCATTTGGTAGAAGTCGATGAATCGATGAATCTTACATGTGCAGGTCTATGAATCATACATGTACGAGTACATTATAAAATCATGTTGGAGTCTGAATCGTACATGTGCAAGTACATAAATCTTAGATGTATACACACATGAATCGATGTACTACCTCATACTTCTACAAATATATGAATCATACATGTACGAGTACAGAAATCATGCATGTATGAGTATAGGAATCATACATGTGCGAGTCTATGAATCTTACATGTACATGTACATTAATCTTAGTGAACCATGTTTGTACGAGTACATGATTCATACATGTACGAGTATATGAATCTTACATGTACAATAATTGTACATGTATATTAATCTTTGTAGTGCACTATATTTGAAAGCATAAGATAGGTTTCTGTATGCATTGGAGATAGAGGGGTGTATAGGGATATTGTCAGGGTTTGTAGGTAGCTTGTGTGTAACATGGGTGATGGATGCTGGGGATAGTGAAGCACAGGTAAGATTGCAGAATGGCCTCGTCCTGCGTTAAAATTCATTGTGTGTGTCTAAAAGAATGTCACTGTTGTGGCGGAAGCAGAATACCTTTAGAAATAGTTTTGTTCTATTTTGGAACCTGAAACTTGTAGAAAATGCAAATGGAGTTGTTGATATGGTAATACAAGTTGGACATGGAGTACGAGGTTGGCATAAAGTGGTGAAGCACATGGTAAAATAAATACATAAATAAATAAATAAACAAGAAGACGTCATGCGGAGCACGATACTTGCAAAATACGCGCCCCCCCCCCCTCTCCCCAAGAAAAAAAAATCCATTGATACAGCAAATTGTCCATTTCATCAAGATTAAAATTGACAATCTTGATCAATGCTCGGGTCAATAGGAAGAAAATTGACAATTTTTCAGATGAAAATGATGATTTTGGAAGGTTGACCTTGAGTTGACCTTTGACCTTTTGACCTCAAAAATAGTTGGTTTCCCTATTTAGTGACAATGTGCAAATGCTGTTCAATTTTCAAATCAATCAGATGAAAATTGACAGTTTTTTTTCAGATAAAAAGTGATGATTTTGGAAGTTTGACCTTGAGTTGACCTTTGACCTTTTGACCTAAAAATAGTATGTTTCCCAATTTAGTGACTCGATATGCAAATTCTGTTCAATTTTCAAGTCAATCGGTTGAGAATTGACGGCTTTTTAGATGAAAATTGATGAATTAAAAAATTTAACCTTGAGTTGACCTCTGACCTTTTGACTTCAAAAATAGTATGTTTCCCAATTTATTGACTCGATATGCAAATGCTGTTCAATTTTCAAGTCAATCGGTTGAGAATTGGCAGCTTTTTAGATGAAAATTGATGATTTTTAAAATTTGACCTTAAGTTGACCTTTGAACTTTTGACCTCAAAAATAGTTAATTTCCCAATTTAGTGACTTGATATGCAAATGCTGTTGAATTTTCAAGTCAATCGGATTTAAAATGGCGATTTTAGAAATTTGACCTCCAGATGACCTTTGACCTCAAAATCAATAGGCTTCTCAATTGGGACGACTTATACAACTTGGTGAAGTTTCGTGACGATCGGTTTAGAATTGTGACCTGTAGGCCGGTGACAAACAAACAAACAGACAAACAGACAGACAGACAGAACCACAAACGGAATCGACCAATATACTTGAAAAATCTTCGATTTTTGCAAGTAATAAATGTGTACCTGACGATCACCTGTCCGAACAGTTGGCGGACGACATGGCCGAGCTGGAGAAGAGAGTGCGTGTGGCGGAAGAAGAGCGCGACCGAGTGCAGGACGACGTTCTATCCCTGGACGAGAAACAGCAAGAGGCGACACGTAAGGCTGCAGAGGTGAGCAAACCTGGCAATGCTTGCTCACCTAGGCATATATATATATACATACTTATTGAATACCCCTTGCCTTACCCTTAGACCATAGGTACATATATTTAGGTACGAGATGGCGTCAATCTCTGGTATTGCCAATTTGTTGAGCCTCTGCAGGTGATTACAAGTAAGGTAACCTATTATTATAACTGGCCACCTGTAATTACAGGATGCCTGAAGTAAGTCAATTGGCTGAAGACCAATATTTGGCAGGCTGGTAGGGATCATGCAACCATTGATTAGACCAATAGGTTACCTGTCTGATGGCGTAGAAACCAAAAAGTACCAATTAATTAACAGGTAACCAAAGTGCCAGAACCGAATGCTCCAATCAAGGTAATGTTTGTTATGGGGTACTTTTACACCTGGATTATACATATAGTAGTGTATTGTGAGGTTCCGATCAGCTTCAATTGGGATCATTAAGCAGACTCGATGGTGTGTGATGGGTCGAGTGTCTGATTTGAGTCTGGAAGGTCACTGGTTCGAACCTGATCCTGTCCAACTCATAACAAGCACTTTAAGAATGCCGTGTGACCTTGTATAGTTCAGCATTTTAAAAGGTTACAGAATGGGCAATCAAACATTGTGATGGTCTTGATGGACCTCATGGCCACCTCCTGCATTGATGTTTGATGTAACAGAACTCGTCAATGTTTTAACTATCATCTATTTATTACATACGCAATATTCCCATTCCCTATTCCCAACTCTCCTCTTTGTCCTCCTCCGTTTTGCTTTTGCTCAATTTAAATTTCCTCAACTGAGCTCCTCATTGTGCACACGTAATAAATAGACAGACTCCACAAGGCTTGTGGATTCAACCGCAGCCCGCATGCTCCCTCTCTTTCATATACACAACATATATCGGTTCAGTGTGACGGCACGAACTTCGTGTGGCTGAAACACCAGGTTGAAACTCGAGAATGTTAATTGCAAGCATGTGCACGACTTAATACAGTAGGGGAGTCATGAATGCAGGATATATACGGTATAATATTTATTTATTTATATATTTTTATTTATTTATATATATATTTATTTATTTATTTATTCATATATATATATTTACTTATTTATTTATTCATATATATATATATATATATATATATATATATATATATATATATTTGCTTATTTATTTATTCATATATATACTGTATATATATTTACTTATTTATTTATTCATATATATATAATTCTTTATTTATTTATTTATATATATATATATTTACTTATTTATTTATTCATATATCATTATCATTAGAGATGTAAAATATGTAATTCCTATGGTCACTGATGCATTCAGAGTGTACTGGCTGTTGGAGTTCTCATCATGTACGGGGATAAAGTCCATATTGGGTAAAAACATTTAGTGATGTCTCACCGCCGATCGCTCCCCACCCCATCTCTCTCTTTTTCCCTCTTGTTTAATTCTCCCCCCACCCTCCTACCAACATGCACCCAATGTCCTTATATAGCTCTAAAAGCTTCCTCGATTCTCAGTGCAGACCTCCAATGGTCTGAGTAATGTAAATATTTGTACAAACGTTCTCACACGATCGTAAGTTACAGGAGAAGGATGGGGCTGAGTTTGGAGTTTTTAGTTTATTGGAGTTTCTCAGTTTCTAGCTTAAGTTTTCTTGTTTTCTTAAGTTTCTTGACACAGGGTTGCTACAATGCTGCATGCACATATCGCTATCATTCTCCGCTGTACTACATCAATGCATCTATATGTATATATGTATATGTATATGTACACACACACACACACACACACACGCACGCACACACACACACACACACACACACATATATATATATTCACAATTTATATAATATACTAATTCGATTAATGAAAAGGATTAAATAATTAAATTGATATATGTGCGAAGATTACATGCCCAGTCCAGGAATCGAACCCAGGTCCTCTGGAAAACCGTACCAGTGCTCTGCCATCTGAGCTATCTGGGCGAAATTTTCCCAAATATATCAATTTAATTATTTCATCCTGTTCATTAATCCAATTGCTCCACTCCTCACCCAGTGGTGTTTATAAGAGAGGATATGGATTTGTCCCCCCATTGGAGCAAGACCCTCTCGTATTCAGGCCGTTGGTTCTCCTATGGTTGGCAGCGAGTGCCCTCCTCCGTTTTACATTGGTATTTACATTGCTAATATATATAAAGTTCTTTATAACCACTGACTGACTGATATTAATGTTTGGTCCCTTCCAGGTGTCGTATAAACCTGAAATTTTGTGTGCCGACGGACATCGAAGCTGGTACACCGGGAAAAATTACAAAACCGTTGTAAAGCGTCCAAAAATAAAAATTTACGTAAAAAAACTTTAAGCCCATCCAGTAAAAAAAATACCTGAGTTGTTTTGCATGCTCAGTCAAGGATGCCCAGATAGCTCAGATGGCAGAGCACTGGTGCAGCCTTCCAGAGGACCAGGGATTGATTCCTGGCCTGGGCACATAATTTTCCCACATATATCTATTAAATTTATTTATTTATATATATATATATATATATATATATATATTGTTACGGTTTTTAGAACCTTCACATGTAAATTTAGTAGTAAATTCCCTTATAAATGACCCCTGTGTACATGTCCCCTTAATTGGCTGTTAATTAAAGATTGCACCTTAGTTAGTCTATGTACAACACGTAGGACACTTTAGGACCTCTCTATAGTTATGTCATTATTATGTGTTCCAGGTATGGCTGTGTTTCCAATAGTTGACTCTACGTTGCATCAATCAAATAAGATCGGTCCCTTTCAGTTCCCCAATCATCTCTTCAAAGTGCCAGTAACAGTTGGGCTGTTTTCGGCGGCATTCACCGCCGTTGCATTGGGCTGTTTTCTTCGCCCCAAACTCCATTACGCACGAGGCCAAGAACGGAGAGAAGGGGGAGGAGCCGCCAGAGCATGGGCGTGGCACCACCTCATCATCAAAGGTGGAGCCAGAGAGCCCTTGCCGACCAACCATCGCTGAGGTGAGCCAACCGGTAGGTGTGTCATCGGAGTTGGCGGCTTGATCGAACCACGCGCAATATAAGCGAGAGCGCAAGCCTCTTCGTGGCAGATGAGTGAGGGAGCACGACCCGAGAAGTTGAGAGAGGATCGACCATTCATTTCTTGGCGCGAACATCCTGCGGCGAGTGAGAGTCGGCACGCTCGTGGGCGATACCAACCAGCATTGACGACCGGGTTTTCGCCACTGAACCGGAGCGTGGACGCTCAGGCGGGTCCTCGACGTCGTGCCGCAATCCCAGGACCTCCCTGCCACCCGTTCCGTGGACCGTCTGCCCTTCTCATCCCTCCAGCCATTCCTGCCTGCAGTTCCCTATTCGTGTGAGTCTGTCTGTATTGTCCTGTGGGTTTAAGTAAGACTGTTTAAGGATTTGTGCTGCGTCTTCTTCTTCTTCTTCTGTAAATTACTTTCGTGCCCTTCTTCTTTGGTTTTGGTTTTTGTGTAAATAATTAATAAATCCCTGTTCCTTCTTATTCTTTGGTTTCTTTCTCGTCCGATCGCTTTAGTGATTTCCCAATTGAGTACCTGTGGCGCGATTTTGGCCGAACCGCTGATAATCGGGTTTAGTCAATTGCTAACGGCTCGGATTCCGGATTGCTAAACCGCTCGGCAAACTCCATCTCGTCCGGGATTCGAGCGGTACTTGTCTCCCTGTTTTGCGGAGGGATTGATAAAGGTATTCGGGATAATACCTGGACCAATAACCCTGATCAATCCCACCCCGCAAAAGAGCGTTACAAGTACCAGGACCGGTCGGACGGCCAGCTTAACAGGACAAGGGGATTAATCCCCCCCCCTTGCTAACGGGAGTGCCGTCCCCCGGATCCGTAACAATTAGTAGTGAGGAGTTGGGATCTGGAACCTGGGACTAAATTTATTTAGCCCAAATTTTGGACACCAATTGTGCTATTGGCCGTAACAATTGGTGTCTGGGAGTGGGATTTGACCCGACGTGCGCTTAACGCACTCGAAATTATGAGCGGCCGAAATCGTAGTAAGATCTAAATTAAATCGTGCCATGGATGATCAAGGCGGTCGGATGCCGGTGGGGGTAGAAGAAGAGGGTTTGGAGGTAAACCCAGGACCCCAGGGAGGAATTGCGAGAGAGAGAGGAGGAGAGCAATACGAATGCGGCAGAGGGGATTTCAGGCGCACAGGATGGCGGCCTCGCGCACGAGGTTAGAGGGGCACGAAATGGCGCCTCGCACATGGCGGCGAGAGCCGAGCACGCGGTGCCAGCGGGGTGGGACTTGCATTTGCTCATAGAGCAACTACGAGCGTCTATAGAAATGCAGAGGGACGAGGCAAGGGGTACCAGTGAGCGATTGGGAAGCCAAATTGAAGCACTAACAGACGAAATGAGGGCCGATAGAGAGGGAATGGAAAACAGAATGGGTGACCGAATAAAAAAATGGGGGAGACATTGACCGCGAGTTGGGCGAGCAGGTCCCAGGGGTACGCGACAAGGTAACGCGAGTCGAGGAGCGCGGATTGAGCAAGGTGGAGCAAAGCGCAGGTAACTGGGCCGGGGTAGAGATCGCGACCCGGGGTATGGGGAAGCCGGCGACCACTGAGGTAGAAGAGGAAATTTTAATAAAGCCAGCGGTCGTCGAGGTGAATAAAGAAAAAGAAATAGTGGAAATCGGGCTTGTAGAGACGGCAGAATTAGAAAAGCACCAGCAGAAGGGAGAAATGGAAAATGCACAAAGTCTGAATTCACATCCTGATGCCGTACTTGCTAATCCTTATAAAGATTTGCATGTGCGCGAGGAGAGGAGGATCCCAAAGGTGAGTAAGGTGGGATATGGTGCTAAGAGGTTTTGCAGGAGGATGTTTGGCGCGAAAAGAATTTTCGCGCGCTTGGGATCCCAGCGTACCGTGGGCGTTTGTGGGAGGTCCGTTGGGCGCTGTGTGAAAGAAAATGGCACGCGTGTAAGAAAAAAGTGTGCGCCGAAGAGTGAGTGTGTCACAGAGTGTGGAAGTGAGAATGAATGCAACACAGAGAGTGAGAGCGATACGGAGTGTACGTGCGAGGGTGAGAGTGACCCCGAGAGTGAGTTGGTGGTGGAGCGTGTGATTGGGTGTGCGACGACGGACTGCACACCCATGGGTAGGTGTGCGCTGGACGGGGGTGCGAGAGAGCGCACACCCGTGAGTGTTACGGAGTATGTAGCGGGGGTGAGTGCACGCAAGGAGTGCGTGGAAGGAAGGTGTGCAACAGACAGGTGTGTAATGGAGTGTGCGAACAGCGGGTGTGTGATGACAGAGTGTGCGAATGGTGGAATGGGTGCGCGAGTAGAATGCATGGGCTCCACGAGAGGCGCTGAGACGCCGAGATGGGCGAGTGGAAGATGGAACGAGTGGTGTGAGCATGCAGAGAAAGCATCGCCGTGGACCGGGGCAGCGCTTAGGCTGACGTTTAGCCGACGCGAGCACTCGGTGCGCGGTGCGCTTTGTTTGCTGCGAGGACCGGCCGGGACCGCAGACGCGTCGCTCCTTTTCGGGGCGTCGTGCACGATTCGGGCCAGGCCCCGCACTGAATGGTCGGTGCCGCGTCAGAGCGGCGATCGGCGCGTTTCCGGGGTAGGGGGGCCGGGTCGGACCTTCGCCCCCTGGCGGGGATGGGGTTCCGACCAGGCGAGCTTCGGTCATCGGGCCGGAGACCGCAAGGCTCTGCGCCGTGATGGGCCGTGGAATCTCGGCCCAACCAAACCTCCTCCCCTGAACCGAATGCCGGACGGACTCAACCTGCAGGCGACCAAACCACCCAAATTCATTGCTCGGCTTTGCGAAGCCGAGTTTTAATGATGTAACGACGCACCGAGAGGCTCAAGTAAGTGGACTGTGATGATGATAGTGTTTTGATTCGAAAGTGGGAATAAGGAATAGGATTGGCAGTAATGATTGGCAAATTTGATGGGTAAAAATGATTGGCAGTAATGATTGGCAAATTTTGAGTGGCAAGAATTGGATGGGCAAAATTGATAATGAGAGATGCCTGATGTGGAAGGATGGTAAATCCGCCATCTCTCCCATCCCCCGGGCACATGAGCTGTAGTTTATGGGGTTATGGGGTGCAAACCAAGCCAGGGAGGGTTTGGATAATTATTAGGGATCTAGAGAAATGACAATAGGTAACTGTAGAGTTAAGTAGCGACATGTACCTGTAGTAGGGGACGTCGAAGAGGTTAGATGGATTATGACGACGAGGGAGCGCAATAGTATAAGGGGCGACTGGGAAGCGCGAGTTTCAGAAGGGGGGTAGTCAGCTCAGATGATGCAGTGTGTTTGTGGTTTTGTTGAATGAGGCATTGCGTATGGAAGTTTTTGCTGGTGAGCATGTTGAAATGAGGAATTGAGAGGCAATGCTTGGGAAAGATGTGTGTGTGAGCGTGGGAAAATCTGAGTGCCTGAGGCAATGGTTTGGAGAATTGAAAGTGTATTGAGCAGCGTATTGTGAAAAGTGTGAGGTGATTGTGAGTTGTATTGAGCGAATGGTCCTGGAGGAAGGAGGGTGCAGGAGCACCAGGTGTGATGAACAGGTGTGCAAGTGAACAGGTGTATGGAGAATGGTTGAATGGAATAACTGGTCTGGAGTAAATGGATTATGGAATGGATGGTGTGGAGTGAGTATGGTGGAAAATGTGGAGTGGAGTGGCTGGTGCGAAAGGAGTGGATGGGGAAGATTGACCCCCTTCACGAATACCCGGGGAGGGTAGTTTAAAAGTAGGTAGAGGGTATAGGTAAATTGTGGTTGGATATTGGCATCTGTGGTGCGTGTGGTAGAATGGTGTTTGGATGGGTGCATTAGTGACGTGGAAATGGCTGGGCGTGTGGCCTGTTAGTGTGTATGGTTAAATGGGCACTCTGCCACTGTGAGGATGTCGGCCAGGTGAGGCCGCAGGTGGGCGCTGGGAGCCGGTAGAGTTGTGAATGGGGCCCGAAGATCCGGAGGACGGACCCGGGTAGCCCAGTGCCAGAGAGGGCACCGAGTGGGGAGAGCGCCAGAGGGCCTTCCCCAGGTAGATAGGTTAGGGTAGGGAGCAGGTAAGCTCGGAGGCACCTGCAGTGGCGGAGGTGTGCAGGTGAGCGGACCTGCTGGGAGTGCCACACGACCCAGTCCTGAAATTGTGCAAAGGCACAGGGAGTTGAATCGGGGGAGTGAGACCCCAAATTGATGAGCACCACAGTTTGGTCAATGGGAGTTTGGTTTTTAGAACCACATAGTGTAAGACGGCCAATGGTTTGGCAGGGAAAGACCCCGGGTAGTGTAAAGAGTGTTAAAGTCATTTAGAGGATAGTTAGGATTGAAATCTCCTCGCACCATCTGCATCCACTCACCTGATGTGACGACAGTGCTCCACGCTATGCCATGGTTTGATTATCGTTTTGTGCAAAGCTTTTGGGAGTGTAAGACGCATCATGACGTGGGTGTGACATTGTGTGTAAGGCCCGATTCTCCTGACCACGTAAGGTTCTCCTGACCACGTGGCCCTTGACTTGGTCATGGCATCTGATTATTTGTGCAGGCTTTCTTCGTGCCATCTATAAATTATTGTTAGGAAATCCAAAGTGAAATGCATTCTTTTTTTTACTGTGATGTATTTACCGACTGTTTCCACCCTTTGGTTCCTGGTTCCATCTCTTCCTCCTTAAGAGGGATTGATGATGAATTGGGTGATGGCGAATTTGGTTGGTTAGAGGGATTGTGAACCAATTTGGTATTAGGGGAGATATGGGGAGGACGAGACGTAGTGACGAATTTGCAAATTGTTGTGTAAATACCGGGTAAGGGGCGAGGGTAGAGTAGGTGACAGGGGGGCTGGCGTACGTTAGGGACGAGCTTTCTCCGCTCGATCTCCAGGCGCACCTCACCTCTGCATTGCCTTTATTGATGCGTACCCTTGTGCCCTTACCCATCGCTGACTCTGCTTTGTCGTCCTCCCCACCCATGGACCGTGCTCTCTGGGCACTGAGGGAGAGCGTGCAGGAGCCGCATCTGTTTGCCCGATCCGCCGCTGCCAGCTGACTGGATCGATGCACCACCTTATGGACCACACGTTTGTGGCTAAGCACCACATCCCTATGGACCACGGTACTGTGGCCGAGCACCACTGATGCACCCCACGTGTTGGGGCCTGGCCCCTCTGCTGGGACCGGCCATGGTGGCCAAGGAAGAGTTGGCTTGCAGACCACGGTGAGGTGGCCCCTTTTGCCCTACAGGCGGACCACCCATACTTGGCCCCTGTGGTCTATAAATAAAAAATGGACGCGTTGTGTGCCTTTTTATTATTGCAAATAGGCAGCAAGCCACCAAGAACGACAACATCTGGAAGGAACATCGGCCAGCAGAGGGATAAGAAGAACAAGTCCATCAGTTTGTTTTTATTGTGTGTGTGCAATGTAGCACTGGATGGTGCTTGATGGTGCTTATTGGTGCTTTGGTGCTTGCATGCTCGGGGATGCATTGCAATATCAATTCTGCATCCCCGGGCATGCAGAGGTGGTGTATCGGTGCAGTGCATGCTTTTTCCTCCCTCCCACAGGGTTCTTTTTGTTTCCCAAAACAGATGACAGGTCCTGGGTTGCAATGTAAATACAAATAATAGCACTTGTAAATAATGCTCCCCACCGGCTAAATGTTTAGTTTGAGAATAATTCCATAATTCGGTTATCCTGTGGGTGTGAATCTGTTAGGCAGGATGCAACGTGGCAGGGAGACACACTTAATTGTGTTTTAAAACGGTCGCACTCAAGGGCAAGGTTAATAGTAGAGGGGTATTACACCTGCGTGTCACATTAAGTTAAAGTTTTTTTCGGCCCGGGCCGTGCCGTGAGGAATGAGGGTGCTGTGTTACGGTTTCTAGAATCTTCACATGTAAATTTAGTAGTAAATTCCCTTATAAATGACCCCTGTGTACATGTCCCCTTAATTCGCTGTTAATTAAAGATTGCACCTTAGTTAGTCCATGTACAACACGTAGGACACTTTAGGACCTCTCTATAGTTATGTCATTATTATGTGTTCCAGGTAAGGCTGTGTTTCCAATAGTTGACTCTACGTTGCATCAATCAAATGAGATAGGTCCCTTTCAGTTCCCCAATCATCTCTTCAAAGTGCCAGTAACAGTTGGGCTGTTTTCAGCGGCGTTTGCCGCCGTTGCATTGGGCTGTTTTCTTCGCCCAAAACTCCATTACGCACGAGGCCAAGAATGGAGAGAAGGGGGGAGGAGCCACCAGAGCACGGGCGTGGCACCACCTCGTCATCAAAGGTGGAGCCAGAGAGCCCTTGCCGACCAACCAGCGCCAAGGTGAGCCAACCGGTAGGCGTGTCATCGGAGTTGGCGGCTTGATCGCACCACGCGCAATATAAGCGAGAGCGCAAGCCTTTTCGTGGCAGATGAGTGAGGGAGCACGACCCGAGAAGTTGAGAGAGGATCGACCATTCATTTCTTGGCGCGAACATCCTGCGGCGAGTGAGAATCGGCACGCTCGTGGGCGATACCAACCAGCACTGACGACCGGGTTTTCACCACTGAACCGGAGCGTGGACGCTCAAGCGGGACCTCGACGTCGTGCCGCGATCCCCGGACCTCCCTGCCGCCCGTTCCGTGGACTGTCTGCCCTTCTCATCCCTCCAGCCATTCTTGCCTGCAGTTCCCTATTCGTGTGAGTCTGTCTGTATTGTCCTGTGGGTTTAAGTAAGACTGTTTAAGGATTTGCGCTGTGTCTTCTTCTTCTTCTGTAAATTACTTTCGTTCCCTTCTTCTTTCGTTTTGGTTTTTGTGTAAATAATTAATAAATCCCTGTTCCTTCATATTCTTTGGTTTCTTTCTCGTCCGATCGCTTTAGTGATTTCCCAATTGAGTACCTGTGGCGCGATTTTGGCCGAACCGCTTATAATCGGGTTTAGTCAATTGCTAACGGCTCGGATTCCGGATTGCTATACCGCTCGGCAAACTCCATCTCGTCCGGGATTCGAGCGGTACTTGTCTCCCTGTTTTGCAGAGGGATTGATAAAGGTATTCGGGATAATACCTGGACCAATAACCCTGATCAATCCCACCCCGCAAAAGAGCGTTACAAGTACCAGGACCGGTCGGACGGCCAGCTTAACAGGACAAGGGGATTAACCCCCCCTTGCTAACGGGAGTGCCGTCCCCCGGATCCGTAACAATATATATATACATATATATTTGTGCATTTGTATGTACATTTATTTATATATATAAGCAATAAGTACATAATAAGTAAAGTATGTACATAATAAATAGAAACTTTATGATTATTGGAAGCATCAAGACCTCCTGCTACTACTCGTAGATATCGGATTTTTTTTTTTTTTTTTTGTTACCGCCGCCAGCAAAGGTGGAGGGAGGTTATGTTTTCACCCCCTGTCTGTTTGTCTGTCCGTTTGTTTGTGAACAAGATATCTCAAAAAGTTGTGGACGGATTCGGACGAAATTTGTCAGAGACGTAGTGTATGTGACACGGACGAAATGATTAGATTTTGGTGAAGATCCGGATTCGGATCCGGCTACTATAATTTTAAAGTGATTCTTCACCATTGGAAGATCGGGCCAAAAACGATACATAGCAGAATATCTCAAAACGTTATGGATGGATTTGGACAAAACTTGGTGGAGAGGTTGGGTGTCTGACAAGGACAAATATATTTGATTTTGGTGAAGATCTGAAAATGGATTCGGATATGAGAATTATTTTATTTTTAAGTGATTCTTCACCATTGAGAAATAGGGCTAAAACCAACATATAGCAGGATATCTCAAAAAATTATGGACGGATTTGGACGAAACTTGGTGGACGGATTGTGGGTGTGACGAGGAGGAATCAATTCGATTTTGGTGAAGATCTGTATCCAGTTAGTATAATTTTTTTAAGTGATTCTTCACCAATGGGATGTCGGGCCAAAAACGATACATAGCAGGATATATCAAAAAGTTAGTGACGGATTTGGACGAAACTTGGTGGAGAGGTTGTGTGTGTGACAAGAAAGAATCGATTCAATTTTGGTGAAGAACCGAATCCGGATCCAGCTCGTATAATTTTTTAAGTGATTCTTCACCATTGAATGATTTTGGCCAACCAGGTGGAGGTATGCTCTCTACTGAGTGCTGTTCTAGTTTTGTTTTTACAGACGTGTTTTACGTTTTTTTTTTTACATTTTAATTGAGGGTTTTATTTCACAGTTTACAGTTATATAAATTACAATTTTCAAATGCAACTTATCAATTGAGGTTTTTTTTTTACTGGATGGGTTTAAAGTTTTTTTACGTAAATTTTTATTTTTGGACACTTTACAACGGTTTTGTAATTTTTCCCGGTGTACCAGCTTCAATGTCCGTCAGCACACCAAATTTCAGGTTTATACGACACCTGGTAGGTACCAAACATTAATATCAGTCAGTCTGTGGTTATAAAGAACTTTATATATATTAGATATAAATACACACACACACACACATATATATATATATATATATATATATATATATATATATATATATATATATATATATATATATATATATATATATATATATATATATATATATATATATATATATACAGACTTGGCATTTAATATGGAATTTTTTTTTTCTTGACGGGTTTACTTTCTTAACTCAGTATATCAATCTGGTGAGTTTATTTTACCCTTCGGTGATGTCTTTGTTGAAAGAACCATCTCACTGATTGTCGCAGCAAGAAGTCAACAACAGGATTATATCACAGATATCACGTGGCAAAATCACGTGGCACGTGGCAAAATGTGGCAAAATGTAGGGGAAGGCGGGGCAAGTTGAGCATAGGGGTAAGTTGAGCCACCACCTCCCAGCCAGTTATGAATGAGTCAGACTTTGTGGTGGCGCCATCTATAGATGCCCCATTGCATAACTCCAAATTCTGCCATATTGTTTTCTAAATTGAAACAGAAACCAGTGTTGCAGAGGGAAAAATCCAATTTTCAGCCATAAAAGTAAAAAGGTGTAAAACAGGTAAGTTCACGTTTCTTCCATATGCAGCATAGATATAATATGGATATCAGATGACAATTGTTAGTCCAGGTATGTGTCTCCATTCTTGTCATAGACTTTAATACGATGGATGCATAGAATATGTGTGTATGTGGAGACATCTCAGAAAGTTCAGACTGGGGTAGGTTGAGCCAGACCCTATGGGGCAAGTTGAGCCATGGCTCAACTTGCCCCATAGGGTCTGGCTCAATTTGCCAACTCATGTTGGTGGAGATAATAATAATTAGCATTTATAATGCAGTTTTCCCCAAAGGCTCAAAGCGCTTACAGAATACCATATTATTACCCCGGTCATTGGATACATTGCGAGCCTGCACCACACTGGGTGTACCATCTCCACTCCCCGGGGAGCATTCCTTGCCGTGCTGCCATTTCAAGCGCTCCGAGCAAAGCTCGGGCAAATGTGCTGGCAAATCAAGATTTGTGCATTACATTGCTCGGGTTGATGTACTGAATGGAGAGGAATTTCAGTTTGAAGGTGTCTTCCTGCAGAAGGTTGCTGGAAAAGTTGGATCTGACAACCCAATGTTTGTTCCAAACCCAAAGGATGAAGCAGGATTTGAACTGGAAGACATCGTGCGTAAGCTGCCACAGCCTAAGTGCGTTGGCAGTTCTGCCCGTTGTTCTGGACAGCTTGTGTTCAGTTGTGACTTGTCAGTTTGGCAGCTTAATTGCCTTGATTTCTGACATGTTTTAGTTTTAGTTCCAGATCCAAATGATGAAGCTGGCATTGATGAGTAAGATATTGTGCCTTAATTGCCACAGTCTGACTGTTGGCCTTTCTGGGTGTATTTGGGACACTTTTGTTTTATTGTGACTTAAAACTGTGGCAGCTGTTTTCAACTCAATCCAGCTGCCACATTGAATTATAACCCTGAACACAAGCAAGGTACATGTAAATATTTCGTTCAGTGTTGTAACAAGTACATCAAATATTTTTCAGGCAGACCAATTTTTGTACTTCAGTTATCTTTATTTGGGGCAATGATCAACTATTTGGGATACTTTTTGTTTAATTGTGACTTGAAACTGTGACAGGTGGATTGAGTTGACTTTTCTTACCACAGTTGACAATCTTGTTTTTCTATGAGAGTGACTCAATTTGTTCGTAACTGATTACTATAACCATGACCACAAGGTAATTATTTCGTTCAGTGTTGTAGAACTTTACAACATTAAATATTTTTCTGGCAAAACAATGGTTTTCTACTTTAGTTATCTTTATTTGGGGCAATGATCAACTTACCCCTATGTGGTACAACTTACCCCAGAGGTTGGATCAACTTACCCCTCAGGCGGGGCAAGTTGAGCAATTTGGCCTCCGTTTTTTCAAAGGTCACAGTGACTTTCAGGGTGGGGATAGAAAGTAAGAACTAGCTACAAAATGTTTCCCAAGGATTAAATTAGAAGGCAAGATACTCATTTGTGCAAGATCATCAGTAAGTTCAGTCCTAACATTCCAAGAACAAAAACTGGCTCAACTTGCCCCGCCTTCCCCTACGGACAGGTGCATTTGATGATTGGCTTCACAGTTGGGTATACAAGGGTTGTTGCGTTCTGTATTCGTGGAAAACAACTGCTGCACGTCTCCAAAAGTTACTGCCGCTTCCTCTGGAGATGGTCGGTCAACTCGACAATGCTGTTTGTTATGGAGTGGTGGCTTTACGAAATTACGGCATGAAACAGCGGGCTATTGCTCGGCAGTATGGCATCAATCAAGGTCAGGTGTCAAAGATCCTGAAACGAAATGCTCAGAGGGGTGTCCCTACTCCAATACCGAGGCCAGGACGTCCCCGCAGAACCACAAGGTGGGATGATCGCCAGCTGCACCGGTTAGTCCGCAATGGCCGTTCCAAGTCAGCTAATCGGCTTAGGGCTGAGTGGCAGCAACTGACAAATGTGCCTGTATCCAGAAGGCTCGTCAACCAACGACTGGTTCAAGCAGGCTATCGTGCCAGGCGTCCCCTGAGAAAGCCACGCCTGACCAGACAACACCGCCAGCGCCGATTGCAGTGGGCCAGAGAGCACCGTCAATGGCAGCCAGGACACTGGAATCACGTGATCTTCAGTGACGAGTCTAGATTTCTGGTCTATCGTCAAGATGGCCGCGTCCGAGTGCACAGACAAGTGCATGAAGCCTACAACAAAGATTGTATAGTGCCAAGAGTCCAAGCTGGAGGTGGTGGGGTGACTGTTTGGGCTGCTTTTCATGCAGGGGGCAAAACTGACCTGGTTGTTCTGAATGGAAACCTGAACCTGTTCAAGTACAGGGCCATTCTGGAAGAAACATTGCTTCCATTTGCTTGTGCAGCCTTTCGAGGAAACTTTGTCTTCCAAGATGACAATGCATGGCCTCATCGTGCTCGCATGATCCAACACTTTCTTGCTGACCGTGGTGTAGAGCATATGGAGTGGCCTGCCATGTCCCCAGATATGAATCCGATAGAGAACTTGTGGGCAGAATTAACGCGTCAAATCGACAACTTGGACCAGCAGCCGACCTCTGTGCGTGAATTGCAGCAGACTATTGTCACTGCATGGCAAGCGATTCCTGTCCAAACCTTGGAAAATCTCGTGAACAGCATGCCTCGACGTGTACGTGCTCTCCTGAATGCTCGTGGCGGTTACACGAAGTACTGAACTGTAATTTTACTGTCCGTAATCCCAGTCATAATTTAGCTTTTGTTTTTGTTGAAAATTTTTTTGGCTAATGTGCAAAATAAAGAAATACTTCTGGAAAACGTACAGAAGTTTAACACAGTACTGCCCGTGAATTGAGTTCGATATCAGTTTACATCACTTTCAAGGATCAATTTATTTGTTTCGAAATGTCAAATGTGGTTTTTGTTTCTTTTAAAGGTCACATTAACAAAATCTAGAACAATTTCAACATAATTCCAATGAACTTTTGGTTCTAAGACATCTTGAAAAGTAAGTTCACCCCCCAAAAAATATATTCCATATTAAATGCCAAGTCTGTATATATATATATATTTTTTTATTTATATATATTTTTTTTTTTTTTTAAGGCTCCTCGAACAGCTCCAAGAGGTTAGTTTGTGTTTCAAAAGTCTTTTCCTGTGAATCCTTTTCGTTGGAATGTTTCAGACTATATCTTCAGAGCATCATTAAACGATGAATGGGGATGGGGGTGGTTGGGGTGTGGAGGTAATTAGAGAAGAGTTCTTTCATGCAGGGAGAATTTGGCAACTTCCTTGGGCAGAGATTTTCCTGTCGACTCTCATGGCTCAAGTTCAATATTGTGAGATGCAGACATGGAGTGGATTTTGAAATGTGTGTGCGTGAGATGGAACAGACACCTGTGTACGACACTTTGACCCTGACTCGAGCAGGCTGAAGCCGAGCTTGCAGGACTCAACAGGCAGTTGCAGCTGAAAGAGGAAGAGCTGGATCGCACGCAGGAGAGGCTTACACTCGCCCTGGAAAAGCAGGAAGAGGCCGAGAAAGCGGCAGACGAGAGCACTAGGTGAGTAGTACCAGGTGCTCACATAATGGTCGATGCTTCAAGGATCGACCTGCTCTTCAGGTGTGCTGAGATGGTGATGTGAGACAGGCATGAGGGTCCACATGACCTTTTTTGTATTTGATTTTTTTCCTTGAATACGTCATTTGGCATACCTTCCTTTAATATGACACATGGTGGAAGGAAGCCCACATCAAATGAGGAGGATATATGTGCAGTCAGTCTATGTACTTGCCATTCCAAAACAAAAATGATGTGAGGAATGCTTATTTCGCTGACTCACATTCACCCCTTGGTTTGCTGAAGTTGCAGCACGATTGGAAGCTTACTGTCCTTCGTACATTATCCATTGGATGAACACTATCCTGAATATGTAACGTATTTAAAAAAAGATTTTTATGGGTCAACCATGAGAACTTTTATCCCTGCTAAGTCGTGAATGTTAATTCGTTTTCTAAAAGGGATGGATGGATGCTCCTCACACCATCAGGCACATCGGTCCACCAAGGTATAGTAGGGCAGCTTAGCACCGAATTTCAAAGGGATGGGGACATGCCGGATAAAAGCACCAAAATTTTATCAGGCAATCTTCAGGGTCCCAGCTATGATTCTATAACCGGCGCCAAGCGATACGACCACTCTTATTTGAAAATTTTTATTATTTGTGAAATTCTTTTTTGAAAATTTTGGATTTTTTTTTGGGGGGGTTTTTGTAAAAGAAATGTTTTTATTGCAGAAATGAGAATCTTTTCCGAACATTTTGGTGTAATTGTTTTTAAAATCGGACATCTCGAAGTATTTTAAAACAATATTTGAAAATTAGGTGTCTCGGGTGCATTTCCTCAATTTGGAAAATTTCTTGGAAATTTTTTTTTTGGGTTGTTTTGGAAAAGAAATGTTTTTATTGCAGAAATGAGAATCTTTTCCGAACATTTTGGTGTAATTGTTTTTAAAATCGAACATCTGGAAGTATTTTAAAACAATATTTGAAAATTAGGTGTCTCGGGTGCATTTCCTCAGCATCTAAGCTTCAATTCTAGAACCGGCGCCAAACGACCCGAACAGCAAGATGCATGCACAATAGACATTTATATTTTTTTATTTAATTACATGCATATTATATAAAATCTGCTATATGTTGAAATTATATCTGCTATATGTTGCTATATGTTGCATGGCAAAAGAAGAGGTGGTCAAGGGAGATTGTATAGCCTGGTCCGCCGACCATGCCTCGTTTCAAAACAGTCTTGCTCAAGAAGTAGAAGCTGCCATCACTCAACTTCTGCCTCTCTTCAATGAGAAGGCAGCCACACCTGCAATGATCAAGCATGGAATGGATGTCATCCGTGAATCTACACAGTTCCTGAACCCTGGACAGATTCCAATAATAGCAATGGATGCTCCGCTGTATGCGCTTGCCAAGTTCATTCAGTGGCACTGGCCTACCACACACGGTGAAGACCAGTATGTTGTCATGTTCGGCGGACTCCACCTGGAGATGGCGGTGTGGAAGACACTTGGAGACTACCTAGACGGATCTGGATGGGCGACAGCAATAAACCAGGCAGGCATAGCCTCTGCTGGCACAGCTGAATCCTTCCTGAAGGCATCACACCTGACGAGAACCAGGCATGCCCACCAAGTCAGCGCTCTGGCACTCTCCAAGCTGCAACATGATGCCTACCTGAAGGGAGCTGCTGGTGCAGCAACTGAAGATAGGACAGAAGAGGACTGGAAACAAAGCATGATCACGAAGAGTCCAACCTTTCAGTACTGGGACACCATCTTGAGGATTGAGCTCCTGGGACTCACCTTCGTTCGCGCTCACAGAGAAAGAGACTTTCCCCTGTATGTCGAGTCTCTGAAAGCCCTGGCACCATGGTTCTTCGCACTTGACCACCATAATTATGCCAGATGGGTCCCGATCCACATCCGCGACATGGAGAGCCTCCCTCCAACAATCGAAGAGGTGTTTATTGTCAGAGGCAACTGGGTTGTTCAGAAGACAGCCAGAAGGTTCTCCAGCATTCCGATCAACCAAGCCCATGAACAAAATAATGAGCTTGTGAAGGGCCCTGGAGGAGCAGTCGGCCTGACTGAAAACCCACCAGCCTTCAAGAAGTGGATGATCGCCGGACCTGAGCAGGCACGCATTCTCACTGAGTTTGAGTGGGAGTACACTGCCATCTCAGAAGATGAACGCCAGCACCACGCAGAAGGTCTGTCTGCGCAGAAGACATTTCCCGAGCAAACACTGGGCCTTATTCAAGTTATCAACGAGATGAGCAACCCGTTCCTAGATGAAGGAAGCGAGCTGATTGCACTCGACACGTGGCATGTGATTGAAGAATCTGTGGCCAACACTGTGCATACCATAGAAGAAGTGGGAAAGGCTCAGTACGACAGCTACAACAAGGCTATCATCACTGAACGAAGGCAGTCCATCTATGAGCCTGTGAAGAGGAACTCATTGCCTCTCTTCAGGTCACCATCCAAGGGGAAGAGGAAGCAGTCAGAGGATGTTTCCCTGTTGAAAGATGATGTGTCCCTCTTCTCTCGTCTGTACATAGTTGCTCAGAACAGGGATACAGATATGGGAACCTTCTCCCAGCATGAAAATCATCCACACCCCCCTTCTCTATCTGAAAGCGGAAAACTGCGCCAAGGAAAGAAGTCAGACCTCATTGGTATCCTTGTGCAAGAACCACAAAACTCTGCAAGAACCATTTCCAAATTGAGGAAATGCACCCGAGACACCTAATTTTCAAATATTGTTTTAAAATACTTCTAGATGTTCGATTTTAAAAACAATTACACCAAAATGTTCGGAAAAGATTCTCATTTCTGCAATAAAAACATTTCTTTTACAAAAACCAAAAAAAAAAAATTTTCCAAGAAATTTCCAATAATTTTCCAAGAAATTTTCCAAATTGAGGAAATGCACCCGAGACACCTAATTTTCAAATATTGTTTTAAAATACTTCTAGATGTTCGATTTTAAAAACAATTACACCAAAATGTTCGGAAAAGATTCTCATTTCTGCAATAAAAACATTTTTTTTCCAAAAACTCCCAAAAAATTTTTTTCCCAAAGATTTAAAAAATAAAATTCACAAATAATAGAAAATTTCACATAAGAGTGGTCGTATCGCTTGGCGCCGGTTATAGAATCATAGCTGGGACCCTGAAGATTGCCTGATAAAATTTTGGTGCTTTTATCCGGCATGTCCCCATCCACTACCTAAGCTGCCCCACTAGTAGTTTCATTGGCTGGGCTAGGGTTTCAATCCTGGACAGATTGTCACTCCAACACAGGAAGTCAGAGCAGGAATTTGTAATTTAATTTATAAAGGAATTTATAGCGGAAGTTCTACACAATCACCTCTAAGCTGTCTAGTCTGGGTTTGAATCCCGATCCAGCTACAAACTGCCATCCTGGTGTTTCACAGGCAGGTTGATTCACCGATGTGTCCTCGGATGGACGTTAAACGGACATCCCATCTGCCAGCATTTGTTGGTGGACATTAACGATCTCATGGTGTCCTTCACTGAGAGTGGGCGAGCTGTCTCCGGCACCATAGCCAAATTACAAATTCCTGCCCTAACCAGCAGAGGGCATGCATCACATCAGCTGCACCCTCAGCCAATGATGCTACCCCGCAGCTTTGTGCTGCATACAAACAGAGAAAAGTCTGGAATTAAAAAAAACTTACAATTTTCTGAATAAGAACTCATTAAGCTCCTTACCTTCATCATCAAACATGAGCCATCTTGAGTTGATCTTATCTCTTAAACTTCTAAATTCAGATGTTATCTGAGAATGAATGAATGAATGAATGGTCGTTTTTAAGGCCATTTTTCCCCGCTATAGCGGGTGTTAGCCTTGCGGGCCCCATGACAATCATGGTTCCCTGTTTGAGGCAATGTTTTTATGGCCGGATGCCCTTCCTGACGCCAACCCTTGGTCGCCTCTTACGATGTGCAGGGATATGGTGTACCTATTTTAAATCGGGGTACACACCGGGATCATTCATCCCAGCAAACTGGTACTCAATTAGCCGACCTCGGAAGGATGATAGGCTGATTCAACCCCCCTGGCGTTAATTCAGCGATCGATCGGGATCCGAACCCAGGATCCTTGGATCCCAAGCCGGCACCCTAGCCGCTAGCCCAACACCAGGATATGTCATCTGAGAATATTCTGCAGAAAAGGGTCCATGGTCTGGGCAGCATTTACCAGGATTTCATAAAGAGTGCAGCTCTTCTTTGCGTCTCGCATCTTCTCCATCTGCATTTTTGCACCACCTGGAGGTTGTGTAATTTCATAAATCTGCACATCATCAGTGTCTCACAATTATAGATGTGTCAAGGTCTTTAAGGCTTCCCACTCCAAGGAGATTGAACATCTCAGTCTTAAACGCTCTCTAGTCGGGTCAGTAGTGACTTTAGTGACAATTTTGATATTTTTGATAGTGCGATGAGTGCATTATGTGTAATTTTAAACCTCATAACAAATTATTCCTGATCACATAATGAGTATCTTCACGAATTATCCAAATGACAGACTGGTGTTGGCTTAACAGGAAAGGCTTAAGATCTTCGGCCCTATCATGTCCTTAAATAACACCTGGTGGGTTGACTCATCCTGTCATCCTTCCATGGTAGGCAAAATGAGTACTAGTCTACTGGAAAATGATGCAGCCAGCAGCCACAGGCTGCACATGAAGTAATAATAACCAAAACAACATGATGTCACAACTGATTTACAGATGTCGTATGCTACGTTTTATTGCGCACCTGTACTCATTTTTTTGCAGAGGTATGAAGGTTATTGAGAACAAGTCCATGAAAGATGAGGAGAAGATGGAGTTGCAGGAGATCCAGCTGAAGGAGGCAAAGTTTATTGCAGAGGAAGCTGACCGCAAATACGAGGAGGTGAGGCTCCAGATATTTGATCAGAATTGCAGACACCATCGATCATACCCAAGTATCGAGACTTAGCAACACATGGTACGTTGCTTGCCGAATTTGGGAGTCTTTTTTCTATCCCCCCCACACCTACTACAAAAAAAGTTACTATGGTTACATCAAATTGTCCATTTCATGAAGATTTAAATTCACGATCTTAATCAAGGTTGAGGTCAATCAGATGAAAATTGATGATTTTAGAAGTTTGACCTTGAGTT
>NC_136262.1:98200431-98210431 GCF_964187855.1 Myxine glutinosa | reverse complement strand
TAGTCGGTTATTGGGGCGGGATTAATTGTCCGATCGGGAATGTTCGGCACTGTCTGCGGGGGTGGTTGTTTGTTAATGGACGGCGATGATTTAATGGACGTTTTGTATGGCTGACCTCGTAAATGTAAAAACATAGGGAAAAATCACAGGGAGCAACCACATACTGGGAGAACTACCCTTAGACACTACCTAATTAGCATGTCTTCACCACCACCCCCTCCCCCCATGTGAAGAACACATAAACAACTTTAAGCTCACAGTTTTTCTTCTTACATACATCGAGATGGGCTTCCTACTCGCACGCAGTCCATGCTAATTTATACAATCCTGCCTCCATGATGGTATTTCATCCCCTACCCCCACAAACGTAACAATATGTTTGGAAGAGTTGGTAAGAACTTCCATTAAAGCAGAAATTGTTGTAACTTCGAATGTACTCAGTTTTGCTTCCTTTCATTCAAAGATTATAAAAACGTTTTGTTTAAAATTATTTATTTTAATGAATGGTGATTTTCCCAAGTGGGAAAACTTGAGTTTGAGATGTGCACTGCAACTATGGACCTGCACTTGATTCTTTTTCTATCTTTAGTACTATAAAATAGTTTTGGTCCAATAAAAAGGGGATTTGTTGAATGGTTTTCATAACAAGTAATAAAAGGCATAAGGTACTGATAAGTGTTGTGTTTAGTTAGGCCTATAATTTGCTCTTTTATTTCAGGGAAATGTGAGCAGGCAGGGCAGGATAGCCAGGAAGCATAGGCCTGGGATGGGGTTGAGTCCCTGACAAAGAAAGTTACCTTACACGGAACTTAAATGCAGCAGGAGGAAATTAGGCCCATCAAGCCCACCCAATGGTTGCCTATCAGTGGATGTTTGTCTGTGCTCTATCTTAGCTGCTGAGCTTCAAGCAAGGAAGCAGCACGTATCATTTTATAGTCTTTTGCACGATGCGACCGAGGTTCGAACCGCTGACCTTTCAGGCTCCGAGCGGACGCTCTATCCATTACACCCACCACCGAGTCTGGTTATGGGATAAATACAGGATAAAATATCATAGCATAGAAATGTTTATATTTATAGGATAAAATATATTATAGGATTACAGCATATTATTTATTTAATAAAATATATTATAGCAGATTATTTATATATATAGGATTATAGCATATATTTATAGGATAAAAGCAGATTTACAGAGGTTGAAGAAAGAGACGCACTTCCATTAAAAAGCAGTTTGACAAGAGGATATACAGGGAAGATAATAATTTATGTTGAATTTACAAATGTTTTATGCTTTGGGAATGGGATTTGAACCTTAATCACAACTGAGAACGAAACTGCAGATAAGACATCTGAGCCCATAAGCCATCAACACACCAATATGGGCGATTTTCATTCCACAAATCAAATATTTTAATCTCACCCAAAGTACTTTTTGAAATCTGGAGTAAAAGTTTTTCAAATGCACGAAATTAAGATCTGAAGAACCTTTGACCATTTGCATGCCCATGTGGTGTTCTGCCTCAGGCCGAAAGCCGAGCAGAGTACGCAGAGCGGACTGTGGTCAAGCTCGAGAAGACCATCGACGACCTTGAGGGTGAGCAGTGCAGGTTGAGGTTTTGTTCAAAGGTGTAAGAAGGGGTTGATTATAATCGGGGCAACATCATGTGGTTTACGTACAGATTAGCCTTCATCATGTGATGTGGATATTCTGCAACTTATCTGAAGTGGTCAAAATGGTTGAAGGGCTAACTACATTTACATAATGATCATGTGATTTTGTGTGGAAATAATATTCGTTGGAATTGGTGAACCAAAACCAAAACTTTTACCATTTTAGAGCAACTGGCAAGAGCTCGAGATGAGAACTTGGGAATCCATGAGGTCCTTGACCAGACCCTCCAGGAGCTGAACAACCTGTGATCTTGAGAGAAACTCAAGCTCCACTCCAGGGCGATCCGTGGATAATGCTCTTATGAATCATATATATATATATATATATATATATATATATATATATATATATATATATATATATATATATATATATATATATATATATATATATATATATATACATACATACATATATATATACATACATATATGAGCCATCATATGGGTGCTTAGGCACCCACCATGATATATGGCTTGATCGCTTTGCTTGAGGCACTGCAGTCAGGATGTGGACAACATTGGAAATACAATAAATTAGTATACATTGACAATGCAAGCACATGTAGCGCTCTGCAAAACATCAAGTTTACACGCTTATTGCTCTGGTAACCAGGTGTCGAAACACGGAAACGTTTACATGGCAACTTTCTCACATCATGAAATGTGTGGAAATAGAGTGAGTCATGTGATCTGTAGTCTGTAGTTCCATATTAAAATGTAACAAGTGATTATTGAATTAGATATTGGCTGGACTCATTTTGAATATTTTAAACTCGTAAAATGTGTTACATATTTCATCAAAAGGATTTTTGAATCTGTGAATGAATAGCAACAAGGTTTTCTAAGATATTCAGTTTTAGCTCACATGGAACATAGTTCAGGAGAGCTTATGGGATGACGGGTCGTCGGGTCGTCAGTTCGTCCGTCCACATTTGCAACTTTTTCTCCGAAACCGTTGATGGGATTGTGACCCAATTTGGCAAAAATGATCTTTGGTGTGGTAGAACTCAAGTGTGTTCATGGCACCTGTAAATACGACATCGTAATGTTTAAAGGTCCAAAAAGTGCTATTTTATCTCATTTGGCTGCCATTTTGGATTACAGGAAAACCTTTAACAAACTTCTCTGAAACTGCTGAACCAATCAATGCGAAACTTTTAATTTGTGATCAACTACCCAAGGGAAATAGAGTCTGCTAACAATTATGTCATCAGTCACGTGTTATGGCGTGCCGGTCTTTTCTCGCCACCCCCTGATTCTTCGCCTCTCGTGGGCAGGACCCCCGCCTTATTAGGTCCATTGGGACCGGGCTTAGTCTGACCGGCCTTGGCTTTTGTAGGCGGTTATTGTAATTTGAGGGTTGTGCAAAAAGATAAGGGAAAAATTACATCGGAAAGGCATGCACTGGGGAAAATTATCCTTAAACCCTATTACTAATTAGCACAATTAATTAAACAACCTTAAGCTACAGTCTCCCTACTTAATATATCAAAATGCTCCTACACGTCACGTGGTCCATGCTACTTCCTATACAGTTGTACCTCTCCTACGGTATTCGTTTACCTACCCCATAAACGTAACAATATGTGATCGACTACACATAGGAAAAATAATTTGATAACAATGATGTCATTGGTCATGTGGTCTGGCAGCCATATTGGATCAAAGGAAAAAACCTTTAAATATACTATCTTTGAAACCGCTTAACCAAACAGTGCCAAACTTAAAATATACGATCAACTACCTCTGGGAATGGTTGATTAAAAGTACCTTATCCAATACAAAATATGGCCGTCAGTGATGTCATAATACAGAGTTGGCAATCATACGAAAATACGCAATTTGGTGTCTGTCCGACGATTTTTGACCACAATACATTCCGTCGTTACTTATCCAATCTCAACCAAACTTAACAGGATGACTAAGGGATACACATTGAAGGTTGTATCGCATTCATTTTCCCCCCTCCCCATGGGGCTTTTCTCCCCCAAGCGGGTTTTCTCCACCATTGTTGCCAATGTGGATGCGGGTTGAGGTGTATATCCGTGTTAAGCTAGCTTTATCGTGGCGTTTTCCCAAGGCCGTTTCTAATAACAAAATGAATGATAATGGCATAATATTAATGTTATTACAAAACAATATGAATACTAATAATGTCCCACCTCTCCAACGGGGTTTTCCTCCTCGAACAAATCTGTCAACGTTTATAAATAGCTTATCATGACGTTTTCGTGGGAGCAACAGCCTCGACCAGAAGTAAAATTATTATAAACCACAGACACATAAGATTAGCTTTTTAAACAGTCGCTAATGCTGTTTATAACACGAAACAAAGAAATTTGGAAGAATCCCGACATCCGTGAGGTAAGTTTTAGTTACTGAACTGAGAGAAGATCTACTGTACTCTATATACCCCACAGGGGTTGCGTAAATAACATGACCCTTCCTGCCGCTAATGTGAAGTTTTTCATGGCGGCCTTTTGAAACTCGCTCCTGCTGTTTAACTCGAAACTGAAAGGGAGGAAGCCTGTGTTGTACTCATTTACTAAGCAGCTAGCTTGCACTTTCCAAGCCAGCCGTTCCTTAGCGGTTTTGAATGGAGTGCTTGCTCGAATGCTTAAACCACTTGGCGATCTCTCCACAAGAAACCTTGTAAATGAACACACACCCAATGTTCTTGAGACCCGACCATAGATCTACTGTAATCTATATACCCCAAAGAGGAATGACCCTTCCTGCCACTATCGTAGTGATCGGGTGTACTGGCATCTCTAAAAACATGAATCATAGATGCATTGGAGTTGCACCTTATCAAATAGGGCTAATTTTGACAAAACAAGGAAGTGACATCATCATATCAGAAGTGGGAAATACAGTATCTTTAAAACTAAAGCTCATACACAGCAGGGAGTTGCAGTACTGTGAACATCATGCCAATACTGTACTACCTGACTTAAAATGTGTATTATAAATCCAGCTCTTATTTTTTCTCTGATCCATCTATCACTTCACTTTCTGGCAATCACCCAGGTGAGCTACAGGACCATTGGTCATCTTTTTTTTTCTCTTTGAGGGGTTGCTGTTGATTGTAGCCCTGTCTCCTTAATCTGATGCTAGTCTCTCTTCTAGTTACCATTAAGCCAGCTTCAGCAGACTTTGGCCAGATAATCCAAATGCAAGAGTGGAATTTAGCTACAATCACTCAATGGCCTTCTCTTTACCATCCATCTTTATCATCCACAAGTGACCGTAAGCAGATGGCAAAGGCGGTGTAATACTGAATGAAAGGAGGTTAAGACACAACACCTTTTCTCTACGAAGGACAAGGAAGACACGTTTTTCACTGATGAGGAAACTCTTCATGAGGAGAGGGTGGGAGCTTTCCACGCCTTCTTGCTGAGAGGGGCAGAGTTTTCCACACCCCCTGCTATGTAGAGGGGCAGAGCTTGCATCAAGCAACCAATCAAGCAAGAAACTGGGTTTATATGCAAGATTTAATTAATAATCACATTGATGCAGGCAGAAAGCCTGGGAGATGAGAAATATGTAACAGTCAAGAGAAACAATCAGATCCACACAATTAAATTATCTGCACCTAAAACCTTCAGGTCAGCCAAAATGGCCAAAGTTGGGGCATTGTACATTTACCTGGCAATAGTTTTGGCAGTGGTATTTTATAAAGAAGTTAGAAAAGCAATGCTGGTTGTTTTATTCTTTCGGCAGTCATATTCATATTGGATGTATTTTTCACAGAAAACATTTGACTTGAATGACACATTGGTAACATTTTATGGGTGATTGGGGAGGTGAAGAGTTGGAAAGGATTAAAAATTAGGTTTATCCCAACTAAACCATGAAGAGGTTTGCATATGTGTAATGTGAAATATAGTACAAATGTGAAATATAGTACTTGCGGTGCATTTGACAGGCACCACTTAAGTAAATCATAGTGATGACATCTGTACCAGATGCACTCCAAATGTCGATCAGAAAGTACCTCCAGGTTGTAGGTAACAGCGCTCAAAAATCTGTGCGATGCCAAGAGCTGTGTGGTTCAGCCCTACGCCATCGATATTGCAAAGAATGGCGACGACGACGCCCTGGGGTGGGTCTCCTTGTGCCATTTCAGCCGGAAGCACAAGCAACACGCTGCTCGCACCAACTGCATGGCCTGTATGAGACAAATAATGTCTCGAGTGTGAGCAGCAACCAAACTTTTGCCGACCGTCTACGACTCCCCAGCCAAGGCCGAAGTGGCCTGAACGATCCCATGACAAAGTGCCGGTCGGTATGGATGTCCAGAAGGTGCGTACGGTGTTGGCCTTCAGAAAACCAGGCAGTGTGTCGTCACCCCCGTCCTGCTGGTAACTGTAGAGCATTGCATTGGCAAAGGTTATCAGATCGGGGGCCGTTGAGATGAATCCGCCACCTGCCCACTTGTAAGAGTTATCGACGTAAGGAGCATTCCTCACCCGGCCCCTTTTGTCAAACTTGTAGTAGCTGGAAACACAAGTACATGGTGGCTGGTCATGGTGGCGTGCTGCATGAGTCCACATCTCAACGAGGCCACGTGAAAGATAGATAAAACTGTCATTGAATGCAAGCGAATGGGACACATCAAGCTTGGGTGACGTCATAAATATTTACAAAAAAAAGGGAAGAAAACAACCTCAATTTGTCAGAGAAAGAGATCTCAAGTCTGATTCTGCCATTGTGACGTCATAAATATTTACAAAAAAAGGAAGAAAACTCAACCTCAATTTGTCAGAGAAAGAGATCTCAAGTTTGATTCTGCCATTGTGACATCATAAATATTTACAAAAAAAGGAAGAAAACAACCTCAATTTGTCAGAGAAAGAGATCTCAAGTCTGATTCTGCCATTGTGACGTCATATATATTTACAAAAAAAGGAAGAAAACTCAACCTCAATTTGTCAGAGAAAGAGATCTCAAGTCTGATTCTGCCATTGTGACATCATAAATATTTACAAAAAAGGAAGAAAACTCAACCTCAATTTGTCAGAGAAAGAGATCTCAAGTCTGATTCTGCCATTGTGACATCATAAATATTTACAAAAAAAGGAAGACAACTCAACCTCAATTTGTCAGAGAAAGAGATCTCAAGTCTGATTCTGCCATTGTGACGTCATAAATATTTACAAAAAAAGGAAGAAAACTCAACCTCAATTTGTCAGAGAAAGAGATCTCAAGTCTGATTCTGCCATTGTGACGTCATAAATATTTACAAAAAAAGGAAGAAACTCAACCTCAATTTGTCAGAGAAAGAGATCTCAAGTCTGATTCTGCCATTGTGACATCATAAATATTTACCAAAAAAAGGAAGGAAACTCAACCTCAATTTGTCAGAGAAAGAGATCTCAAATCTGATTCTGCCATTGTGATGTCATAAATATATTTTTTTTTAAGGAAGAAAACAACCTCAATTTGTCAGAGAAAGAGATCTCAAGTCTGATTCTGCCATTGTGATGTCATAAATATTTTTTTTTTAAAGGAAGAAAATAACCTCAATTTATCAGAGAAAGAGATCTCAAGTCTGATTCTGCCATTGTGACGTCATAAATATTTACAAAAAAAGGAAGAAAACTCAACCTCAATTTGTCAGAGAAAGAGATCTCAAGTCTGATTCTGCCATTGTGATGTCATAAAAAATTTTTTTTTTTTTAAAGAAGAAAACAACCTCAATTTGTCAGAGAAAGAGATCTCAAGTCTGATTCTGCCATTGTGACGTCATAAATATTTACAAAAAAAGGAAGAAAACTCAACCTCAATTTGTCAGAGAAATAGATCTCAAGTCTGATTCTGCCATTGTGACGTCATAAATATTTACCAAAAAAAGGAAGAAAACTCAAACTCAATTTGTCAGAGAAAGAGATCTCAAGTCTGATTCTGCCATTGTGACGTCATAAATATTTACCAAAAAAAGGAAGAAAACTCAACCTCAATTTGTCAGAGAAAGAGATCTCAAATCTGATTCTGCCATTGTGATGTCCTTGTGATTGTAAATCCATTGTGATTGTAAATATTTACCAAAAAAAGGAAGAAAACTCAAACTCAATTTGTCAGAGAAAGAGATCTCAAGTCTGATTTTGCCATTGTGACGTCATAAATATTTACAAAAAAAGGAAGAAACTCAACCTCAATTTGTCAGAGAAAGAGATCTCAAGTCTGATTCTGCCATTGTGACGTCATAAATATTTACCAAAAAAAGGAAGGAAACTCAACCTCAATTTGTCAGAGAAAGAGATCTCAAATCTGATTCTGCCATTGTGATGTCATAAATATATATTTTTTTTAAGGAAGAAAACAACCTCAATTTGTCAGAGAAAGAGATCTCAAGTCTGATTCTGCCATTGTGATGTCATAAATATATATTTTTTTAAAGGAAGAAAACAACCTCAATTTGTCAGAAAGAGATCTCAAGTCTGATTCTGCCATTGTGACGTCATAAATATTTACAAAAAAAGGAAGAAAAATCAACCTCAATTTGTCAGAGAAAGAGATCTCAAGTCTGATTCTGCCATTGTGATGTCATTAAAAAAAAAAAATTTCTTAAAGAAGAAAACAACCTCAATTTGTCAGAGAAAGAGATCTCAAGTCTGATTCTGCCATTGTGACGTCATAAATATTTACAAAAAAAGGAAGAAAACTCAACCTCAATTTGTCGGAGAAATAGATCTCAAGTCTGATTCTGCCATTGTGACGTCATAAATATTTACCAAAAAAAGGAAGAAAACTCAAACTCAATTTGTCAGAGAAAGAGATCTCAAGTCTGATTCTGCCATTGTGACGTCATAAATATTTACCAAAAAAAGGAAGAAAACTCAACCTCAATTTGTCAGAGAAAGAGATCTCAAATCTGATTCTGCCATTGTGATGTCCTTGTGATTGTAAATCCATTGTGATTGTAAATATTTTCCAAAAAAAGGAAGAAAACTCAAACTCAATTTGTCAGAGAAAGAGATCTCAAGTCTGATTCAGCCATTGTGACGTCATAAATATTTACCAAAAAAAGGAAGAAAACTCAACCTCAATTTGTCAGAGAAAGAGATCTCAAATCTGATTCTGCCATTGTGATGTCATAAATATATATTTTTTTAAAGGAAGAAAACAACCTCAATTTGTCAGAGAAAGAGATCTCAAGTCTGATTCTGCCATTGTGATGTCATAAATTTTTTTTTTTTTAAAGGAAGAAAACTCAACCTCAATTTGTCAGAGAAAGAGATCTCAAGTCTGATTCTGCCATTGTGACGTCATAAATATTTACAAAAAAAGGAAGAAAACTCAACCTCAATTTGTCAGAGAAATAGATCTCAAGTCTGATTCTGCCATTGTGACGTCATAAATATTTACCAAAAAAAGGAAGAAAACTCAAACTCAATTTGTCAGAGAAAGCGATCTCAAGTCTGATTCTGCCATTGTGACGTCATAAATATTTACCAAAAAAAGGAAGAAAACAACCTCAATTTGTCAGAGAAAGAGATCTCAAATCTGATTCTGCCATTGTGATGTCCTTGTGATTGTAAATCCATTGTGATTGTAAATATTTACCAAAAAAAGGAAGAAAACTCAAACTCAATTTGTCAGAGAAAGAGATCTCAAGTCTGATTCTGCCATTGTGACGTCATAAATATTTACCAAAAAAAGGAAGAAAACTCAACCTCAATTTGTCAGAGAAAGAGATCTCAAATCTGATTCTGCCATTGTGATGTCATAAATATATATTTTTTTAAAGGAAGAAAACAACCTCAATTTGTCAGAGAAAGAGATCTCAAGTCTGATTCTGCCATTGTGATGTCATAAAAAAAAATTTTTAAAGGAAGAAAACTCAACCTCAATTTGTCAGAGAAAGAGATCTCAAGTCTGATTCTGCCATTGTGACGTCATAAATATTTACAAAAAAAGGAAGAAAACTCAAACTCAATTTGTCAGAGAAATAGATCTCAAGTCTGATTCTGCCATTGTGATGTCATATTTACAAAAAAAGGAAGAAAACTCAACCTCAATTTGTCAGAGAAAGAGATCTCAAGTCTGATTCTGCCATTGTGACGTCATAAATATTTACAAAAAAAGGAAGAAAACAACCTCAATTTGTCAGAGAAAGAGATCTCAGGTCTGATTCTGCCATTGTGACGTCATAAATATTTACAAAAAAAGGAAGAAAACTCAACCTCAATTTGTCAGAGAAAGAGATCTCAAATCTGATTCTGCCATTGTGACGTCATAAATATTTACAAAAAAAGGAAGAAAACTCAACCTCAATTTGTCAGAGAAAGAGATCTTAAGTCTGATTCTGCCATTGTGA
>NC_136262.1:98185431-98195431 GCF_964187855.1 Myxine glutinosa | reverse complement strand
CAACCTGGTGGAGAGATGCGACTGTTTAGAGGAGCAGGCGGTCTTCGCTAGTTATGTGGTCGCACACACGCATGCTGCAGAGGAGCAGCTTGATGAGCTGATCGGGAACACCTGGGCAGACGCTCCCCCCAGTGAGTGGCGTGATTGCACTGAGAGTGGTGTGAGCATCGTGTTTACAGCTGAGTGGCAGAGAGGAGGAGAAATGCTGCTAGCCGGATTAAGAACTGATGTGTTGGATTATAGGCAGAGTAGAAACCATTAGCAACAAAGGTTGGTCACACAGACTTGTGCTTCGAGAGCTGAGAGAGAATGGTGGTGACCAACGCCGGTGCTTGCGACCATCCCAGACGCTGCAGAGGCCAAGAGGAAAGGCCCCTCCTTTCCTGTTGCAGGTGGCTGTGCCAGACCCATGAGCCTTGGAGGAAAGGCAGGAGGAACTGTGGGTATTGCTATTAGGCACAGAGCTCACCTCGGGGTAAGCAGAGCCGAGTGCAGGAAACAGAGGAGACGGGAGCAGCAAGGAGCTAAGCAGGGCCGAAAGCAAGGCTCAAAGTGATGGAGCCTTCTGAGGAAACATAGAGGCAGTGACAGACTGACTGAGGCCTCTATGGGCTCTGGCTTTTATGGAAAGCAGAAGGGACGAAGGACCATTTAAATTTGACATCCAATTTGGAGTACGAGACTATTGGCCTTTTAAGAAATTTGAAGTGTGTGTGAAAATCTATAGTTGGAGGAATTTGTACATGGGATGAATTGATTATAATTTGATGACTTACAGCATTGGGGTGCACCTTTCTCCTCTCCTTTGTTGCTCAATCGTATTCGGGATGAT
Source organism: Myxine glutinosa (assembly GCF_964187855.1). Classification (NCBI taxonomy): domain Eukaryota; kingdom Metazoa; phylum Chordata; class Myxini; order Myxiniformes; family Myxinidae; genus Myxine; species Myxine glutinosa. The sequence continues at coordinate 98,194,599 of NC_136262.1, read as the reverse complement.
TGGTGACCCAGAAGGGAACTGCGCTGATGTGTGAAAGTGGAAGTTCAAATGGTGACAAAAATTTTTGGTGTGCATGGTGCATGGAGTGAGTGTTGTGAAGAGTTGTGAGAGCAATGCCCCCACTGGAGGTAGCCTCCAGTTAGTGTAGGTGAGACAGGGGGTCAGAAGGATTTGGAAAAAGGAAGCTGCAATGTTCATCAAAACTAATTTAAACAAATACCAGCCACCCCTCCCCCACAAATAATGGCCCAATTAATAAACACAATTTTAAAATAACCAAATAAATCCTTTTTTTCCATAAGATATTTGCATTATATTCCAAAAGCCCTTCGTAACAACCTCACCTGGTTTGAAGATGAGTGGATCATCTTTGAAAAGCTTCAAGGCGTCTGTGACGGTGTCAAACTTCTCTTTAATGTAGAATTCTTCATTCTCACAAGGTACTTTGTGAACCCGGGTCTTAAGATTTCCTCGGTCACATTGGGGTTTTTTAATGGTAGATTTTTCAATCGCAGTCGGTGTTACTACACCTGCACTTTTCACCTCTTCCTCACCATCACCAAAACGCTTTTTTTCAGCACACAAAAGCCCTTGCCTCTTTGCCTTGTCCTCCCGGACCTTCTTTGGGTCCTTCTCATAATGGCGGATACCACTCAGGTGGGAAGCCAGCAGACGTGAGGTGATGACAACCTGGAAACACCATAAAGTCCCTTTTAACAACAGTTCCATACCCTAAGGGGCCAACTTTTTATTATTTAGGCAAAAAAGGAGGAAATTTTCATCTGCTGCTCTAATGTATGCGCCAGATTAAGACATGGGCAAATCATATGGTTTGGCCAATACCGTGTAGGCCTATCGTACTTGTGTGAACTACCCAAACAGTAAATCAGGAGATCAAACACAAGTTAACGTTATGTTCTCAATTTTCTGGACTTTCACTTGAGGCTAGAATACCTTTTCCCCTTCGTACACCTTCTGTGGAAACTGTGGAACATACGTCTGCACTGGAGCATCCAGGTCCAATTTACCCGCCTCGATCAGGCGTCCGAGCGCGGCCATTGTGAGGGATTTGCTGATGCTTGCTATTCGCATGACTGTATCAGGCTTGCAAGGCATGCGTAGCTCCAGGTTAGCAAGGCCTAGGCCTGCGACACAGCACAATGAGAGCACAAACAAAGTGTGAGAGCAGAATCTCAAAACGGAAGATCAATAGTAGTCAGTGTTTCATAAGTCATTGGTTTAAGAAAAATAAAAATGGCTGCAGGTCAACGAATGAGGTGTTGACAAATGTAAAAACAGGCACAGCACTAGGCCCTGGTATTCTGCCCTTGATGATTATGAGATTTACCATATTCTTTCAGAATTTTTGTGCTGTCGAAGCAGTTTCTTGGCAAGGAGTGGTTTGCTATTGCCTTCCCAGTAGTCAGTCTGAGTGGGAATTTGTAATTTGGCTAGGACACGGTGGAATCTTTAAAATTTTTGTAATTTGTGAAGGACACCATGAAATCTTTAAAACGTCAACCAACAAATGCCAACAGATGGGATGCCCGGTTTTCAATGTCCACACACATTGATGCCTCACCATGTATGCAACATATCAGGATGAGAGTTTCTAGCTAGGCCGAGATTCAAACCCACGCGAGATAGTTCAAAGGTGAGTATGCATACGTCTAGGCTATCCTGCCAGTCCTCATTCTGCATTTGTTAACTCATAATGCAAACAACTCATTTCCTTATCGCCACACAGAACCGGCATCAGGTGACGCATCACGTGGTCTTGTATGCAAAACTCTGGTAGTGACCATTTCTATATTTTCAGAATTTTTTTTTATCCCTAACCAACTTTATTAGCAATATAAATATATATGTCGATATTAAAACGTACCACCAAAAAACTGACCTATCCAGGACGTTGAGAGCAAGGATTGAAAGCCGGGCATTATTGAACATTTAAATTTTTTAGTCTTAATTTCTCAAGCACCTTGGCTGACCAACATTTAGACCCAAGGGATCTAGTAATCCACGTGGTATATTCCAAAATTGGTACCACGTTTACTTTAAAACAAGTGTGCGGGGAAGACAAGTACCTTGCGCCCAAACAGTCTTGCCGTTAACAGCAACAGCAACCGTGAATCCTGGAGCTCCAGTCTCGTTCTGAGAGAATGACAGAAAAACTACGGTCCACCAGCCTGTAGTTGGACGAAGGCTCCTCCAGGACGTCATAGTTCATTTTGGGCCAGCTGATTAACATTGCAAGGAATACAATCCTCAAAAAAAAAAATTCCTCAATCTTTATTTCCTATACTAGCCTGGTGTTGGCTTAGCGGTTAGGGTGCCGGCTAGGGATCCTAGGATCTTGGGTTCGAATCCCGGTCGATCGTTGAATTAACGCCAGTGGGGTTGACTCAGCCTGTCATCCTTCCGAGGTCGGCAAATTGAGGACCAGTTCACTGGTAATTCCCTGTGTGTCGCAAGAGGTGACCAACAGGGTTGGCGGCAGGAAGGGCATCCGGCCATAAAACATTGCTTCAAAAATGGGACCAAGGTGCCAGAAAAAGGCAAACTCCTGCTCTGTGGAGAAAAATGGCCTCAAAAGGTGGTTCTTCTTTGCTTCCGATAGTGCATTCCTTTTGTGGAGCCTATCCCACACTTAATAATGCAAATATTTGTAAGAAAAATTAATAAAAATTCACACAACAGATACAACTTTTTAACATGCGTTCATATAGCCTTACGTACAATGCAAGTATTTGTAAGTAAAATGAATATGCTCGAAAGTCTGTTCATCATGCTCTATAGTCTATACAGTGTTGGTTCTGCCGAGGCAGTTTCTTTAGTGAGAGTTACAATCCTGGAGAGGCCTCTCCAACACAGGATACTCGACTGAAGGAGGCGGGAAGTTGTAATTTGATCAGAGTGCCGGTGATAGCTCTCCTACTCTTCATGAAGGACACCGTGGAATCTTTAATGTCCATAAAGTAATTCCAGCAGATGGGATGCCGGTTTAACGTCCATCCGAGGGACGGCACACACATTGATGAATCGCCACAAAATAATCACAAGCGGACAAATGTATTAAACTTCCGTGATCATTAGCAAAGAGCATGTGACTATTTTTTATCTAGTTTTCCAAACAAATAAACTTTCACAATAATGACACCAAGTGCCTGCAATATGACATTCATACCCACAAACATACAATACATATACAGTATGTCTCATCCAGGAAATAAAAATGCAACCATCATCAACAACAGGAAGTTGATCAAGGTATGCTAACCACTGTGTGAAGCCAGGAAAAGCTTACTTTTCCAGAGTTCACCTTTTGTCAGAGCAGAGGAGTAAAAGAGGAAGGTTAACGCTCCTCTCTTGCTCCGGCAAAGGGTTAGCAGTCCACAACGTTAGCCTACTAAAGTGGTTAACATACCTCGATGAACTTCTTGTTGATTTCATCCATTGTTCTACCTGTACGCTGAAGCAGAGCGATGTTAACCTTCACAATTAAGACTCGTTTTCCATCTAACCGTGGAAATAGTTTATAGTTCTCACCTTCACCCTCCGCAACAACTCGAGGCTTTGCTGCACTGCTTGCTTCAAATCAGGGGGGTCTGACTCATAATCCAAAAAACAACAACAAGGGGGGGAAAAAGGAAAAGGAGACAAGCAAAAGTTGTTTTCGCATGGCAAAACATGATAAAAACTTAAATATAAAAATAACATGTGAAAGCATTATTGAAGGACAAAAGACAAGATGTAAATTAAATAATTCAAGAAGTATTCAGACTTAAAATAAAAATTTTTAAAAACCCGACCGACCATTCGAAGTGGCAAACTTGGTTGAACAGCTGACAGTGGGGGCAGGAGTGAAAGATGCAGAGTCGTGAGCCAGGACGCACCCGGCGCCTATACCAAAGCCTACAAGAGCAGCCATCCACAGGCCTCTGCGTCCGGCAAGGCCACAGATCCTGACTGCTTGGGCAGCGGCAGCATGTTGCCTAGCAACACTTGATGACCCGAAGAAAAAGCGATGCTGCGTCTGTTGTGCTCGCAGCAATGGCAGCAGTCGACGCAAACGTACGACCAAAGAGTACAAACTGAAGCACATGTTTGCACCGACTCCAATACGTCTTGATAAAAACCTTTAAAAAAAAAACACTTTCATTGTTGTTATTAAAATATCATCAAAATATTATATTATTATATCATCACGATATTATATTAAATCGTGATATTATATTATTATATCATCACGATATTATATTAAATCGCGATATTATATTATTATATCATCACGATATTATATTATTATATCATCACGATATTATATTATTATATCATCACGATATTATAATATTATATCATCACAATATTCTATTAAATCGCGATATTATATTATTATATCATCAGAATATTATATTATTATATCATCAGGATATTATATTATTATATCATCACGATATTATATTATTATATCATCACAATATTATATTATTATATCATCACGATATTATATTATTATATCATCACGATATTACATTATTATATCATCACGATATTATATCATTATGTCATCACAATATTATATTATTATATCATCACGATATTATATTATTATATCATCATGATATTATATTATTAAATCATCACGATATTACATTATTATATCATCACGATATTATATCATTATATCATCACGATATTATATTGTTATATCATCACGATATTATATTATTATATCATCACGATATCATATTATTATATCATCACGATATTCTATTATTATATCATCACGATATTATATTATTATATCATCACGATATTATATAATATATCATCAGGATATTATATTATTATATCATCACAATATGCTATTATTATATCATCACGATATTATAATATTATATCATCACGATATTATATTAAATCACGATATTATTTTATTATATCATCAGGATATTATATTATTATATCATCAGGATATTATATTATTATATCATCACGATATTATATTATTATGTCATCACGATATTATATTATTATAACATCACGATATTATATTATTATATCATCACGATATTATATTATTATATCATCACGATATTATATTGTTGCGGTTTTGAGAACCCACACTTGTAAATATAACATCATTAAAGGTTAAAGGTTGCACCCCATAGATAGGCCATAGGCAACACGTAGGTCACCTTAGGACGGTAGTTATTTATTAGTACGTGTTTAGATAAGGCCATTCCCAATAGTTGCATCTACGTTGCGTAAAACAAATAAGAGTAGGCCCCTCGTCCATTTTGCAGCCTCCCTCCAAGCGACGCCATTAAATGCTCTCCAGTCTGTGCCCCATCGGTCCTCCCAATTTGTTACGCTCCTTGGCCAGCAGCCTTCCCTGCCCTTGGGCTCGCTCAAACCAGCCCAAAAGCCACGAGGTGAAGCCCGGAAAAAGGGGGTGGAGCGCAAGGATGGAGGTGCGGCCACGTCAAACAGCCATCAAGGCGGAGCCGGTAAAACCACACCAGCCAACCAGGGCTAAGGTGAGATCGCCTGGCAGGGCATGGTGGGGGCTTCCGAGAGGGTTCGCTGGCTTGGCTGATAAAAGCGCGCACGCAAAGCCCTTTGAGAGGACTTGAAGGAATTGCGCTTTACGAGAGGACTGACGCAACTGCACTCGTGATAGGAGATTGACCTTCAGGTCTGAGCGGGCAGAGAGAGGCGCTTGACCTGGAACGTGCACTGAGTACGAGAGGGAGAGACGCGCTGTGGCAACCAGCTTACAAAGGGCGAGTGCGCAGCACGCATTGCTGAGAACTGCAGCGTGCAGAGGGACATTGGGGAAGGGGCGCTAGGAGCGAGTAATACCGGGAGCGCGTGTAAAGGCGCCAGTACACATATTACATACGCGGCCAAGAGCCACGAAGTCGCGCTAGCCCAGCTTACCCTTTCCCCGTCACAATAATTGTCCGCTCGCGCCTACGCTACACGGAGAGCTGCCTGCCGGGTTTCCACCATCGTTTGCTGGTACGAGTCGGGGACCGGACGAGCTGGGAACGCCATCGCCGGACCCTCAACCCGACCATCTGCATCCCCGCGTGAGTCTGCTTCTGAGACAGAGTCTGAGAGCGAGCGGGCCCGAGTCCAGGGAATAAGTTAAGACTGTGATTAAGGCTGCCCTGTGTACTTTTTCTTCCTCTTCCTTGTACATTTCTTTCTTTTCCTCTTCTTTGTACATTGCAAATAAATTACCTGTTCTTCCTGGTTTTCCTCTTAATTCGATCGTCCTAGTCTTTTCTCCATTGGGTAAGCGTGGCACGATTAGGAACCGCTATAATCGGGTCTAGTCCCTGTTAACAGCTCGGATCGCGGATTGCTATCCGCTCGGCGTTTCCATCAATATCCGTGATTCGGGCAAGAGTTATTACCTCGTTTCTGGTCAGCATTAGTACTAAGGTAATAGTGAATCCCTACTCCTAAAAACCCTACCTAACGCTGCCCGGGAAGGACGTTATAACCTCCAGGATCGCGTCGGCCAGATAAAGGACAAGGGGATTAATCCCCCTTGATAAGGGGAAGGCCGACGTCGGAGATCCGCAACAATTGGTGTCTGGGACTGGGATTTGAACCGGAACCAATTTTTTTAATCTTTTGGACGAATTTGGTCAAAATTACGAGCGACCCAAATTTAGCACTAACATCTAAATTGAATCATGCCATGGATAGCCAAGGCGGTCGGATGCCGGTGGGGGTAGATGAGGAGGAGTTAGAGGTAACCCAGGACCCCCGGGAAGAAGTGGGACAATTAGAAGAAGTGAGAGAACATTGATGAGGGTGCAGCGGTTGCAGGAGAACAAAATGGCGGCGCCTCGCACATGGCGACGAGGGCTGCGCACGCTGCGCAAGTGGGGGGGATGGATATGCAGAACCTCAATGCGCAGCTACAGGCAGCCATACAAATGGAGATGGGAAACCAAATTGGGGGATTGAAAGACGGGTTAAGTAATTTGGGAAATCAAATTGGGGGGTTAGAGAGCAAATTGAGGGGAGTAGGAAGCAAATTGGGGGGCCAGTTGAAGGACGTGAATGGCCGAGCCAGAGAAATAAACGAGGGGTTAATGGGGTTTGAAAACAGAATGGGTGGCCACATAAAAGAATATGGGAAGGACATTGACCGCAGGTCGAGCGGGAAAGGCACATCGGTATGCGACGGGGTAGCGCGAGGAGCTTGAGGAGCGCGGGTTAAGCGAGGGGGAGCAAAGCACAGCCGGGTGGACTGGGGTAGAAATCGCGACACGGGGGATAGAAAAGCCGACGACCGCCGAATTAGAAAATTATATTTTATTAGCACCAGCGGTCGTCGAACTTAACAAGGAAAAAGAAATTTAAATAAAAGAAATAGTTGAAAAAGGGGTTAAGAAGACGGCGGACTTAGAAGAGCAATCGCGGGAGGAAAAGATGGAATATGTGCAAAGTCTGTGTTCGCATCATGATGCCGTACTTCCTAACCCCAATTAAAGTTTGCAGCTGGTGCAGGAGAAAAGGATCCCAAAGGTAAGCAGGATTGTATATGGCGTGAAAAGGTTTGGCGCGAAAGGATTTTTCGCACGCTTGGAATCCCGGCGTCACCCAGGCGCTTGTGGGAGGTCCGTGGTGCGATGTACGAGAGTGAATGGCGCGGATTGGCACGCGTGTGCGAACGGCTTCGGAGCGTGAGTATGAAACCGAGAGCGAGGGAGAATGCACAACGGAGCGTATGTGTGATAGTGAGTGCGACACAGAGTGTGAGATGGATGGAGAGAGTGTGCGAGAATGCACACGAGTTGGTTGTGGAGAGTGTGCGGGGATGCACACCAGAGCACGTGATTGGGTGTGCAGCAGGAGATTGCACACCCGTGGGTAGGAGTGCGCTGAGTGGGTGTATGCAAGAGTGCACACCCGTGAGTGTTACGGAGTACGTAACGGGGGTGAGTGCACACGAGGAGTGCGGGGAAGAAAGGTGTGTTATGGAGTGTGCTAGCAGCGAGTGGTGTGCAGCTGAGTGTGGAGCGGAAGAGAGTGCACGGAGAGAGAGTGCGGTGACGAAGTGCAGGGAGTGTATGGAGACGCCTCAATGTGTGAGTGTAGAACGGGTCGCGAGGTGTGGATGTGAGAATGCGACTCGAGCATCGACGCAGACCGGGGCAGCGCTTAGGCCGACGTATATCCGATGCAAGCTCTCGGGGCGTGGTGTTCTTTGTGTGCTGCGGGGGCCGGCGGGGATTGTTGCCGCGGTGCTCTTGCATGGAGCGCTGTGCACGAATCTGGCCGGGTCCCGCCCTGTATGGTCGGTGCCGCGCCTTCACGGGCAAGGCAATCGGCACAATTCCGGGGGAGGTAGGCCAGGTCGGACCTTCGCCCCCTAGCGTTATAACCTCCAGGATCGCGTCGGCCAGATAAAGGACAAGGGGATTAATCCCCCTTGATAAGGGGAAGGCCGACGTCGGAGATCTGCAACAATATTATTATATCATCACGATATTATATTATTATATCATCACAATATTATATTGTTATATCGTCACGATATTATATTATTAAATCATCACGATATTATATTATTATATCATCACAATATTATATTATTATATCATCACGATATCCTATTATTATATCATCACAATATTATATTAAATCGTGATATTATATTATTATATTATCACAATATTATATTAAATCGCGATATTATATTATTATATCATCATGATATTACATTTAATCATGATATTATATTATTATATCATCACGATATTATATTATTATATCATAATGACATTATATTATTATATCATAACGACATTATATTATTATATCATCAGGATATTATATTATTATATCATCACGATATTATATTAAATCGCGATATTATATTATTATATCATCACGATATTATATTATTTATATCATCACGATATTATATTAAATCACGATATTATATTATTATATCATCACGATATTATATTAAATCGCGATATTATATTATTATATCATCATGATATTATATTAAATCGCGATATTATATTATTATATCATCACGATATTATATTATTATATCATAACTATATTATATTATTATATCATCAGGATATTACATTATTATATCATCACGATATTATATTAAATCACGAT
>NC_136262.1:98052931-98180431 GCF_964187855.1 Myxine glutinosa | reverse complement strand
TTTGTTCCCCCTCCATCCCCTCCCTTACCTCAAATGGCTACACAGTTGACACCGCACGTGACAAAGCCGAATGCCTCAACTCTGTGTTTGCCTCAAAATCTTGTGTCCCAAACCCATCTCTCTCTGTTCCCACCTTTCCCAGTCGAACCCAACTGCTCCTGGACTCTGTGTCCTTCTCTCCTGACAAGGTGGAGAAGTTTTTATCAAACCTCGACTCTGATTCTGCAACTGGACCAGACGGCATCAGCCCACAGGTCCTAAAATCCTGCTCTGCTGCTCTATCTCACCCTCTCTCTGTTCGTTTCACCCTCTCTTTTGCTCAAGGTCATCTGCCAGCATCTTGGAAATCAGCAAATATTACCGCTTTACACAAAAAGGTGCAAAAACAGATCCTTGCAACTACAGACCAATCAGCCTGCTTCCAATTATCAGCAAGGTCATGGAATCCATCATTGCTTCGGATATCAAATCCTTCCTCTTCTCCAATGACTTGATCTCTGATCATCAATTTGGATTCAGACCAGGTCATTCCACTCTGGACATGTTGCTTCTGCTGTCTCAACAATGGATGGAGGTCCTCAATGCCAAACGGGAAATCAGAGCTGTCTCACTTGACATATCACGTGCCTTCGATACGGTCTGGCACCCAGCTCTGCTCACCAAACTCTCCTCCTATGGTATCCATGGAAATCTCCACTCATGGCTTGCGGACTTCCTCTCTGGTCGTAGGCAACGTGTGGCCCTGAATGGATTTCACTCATCTCCCCTTCCTGTTCTGGCTGGAGTTCCCCAAGGTAGTGTTCTGGGCTCTGTGCTATTTCTGGTCTTCATCAATGATCTCTCCGACTCTCTGGAAAATCCTCTCTATCTCTTTGCTGATGACTCCACTATCTGCCGCTCCATTCCTCATCCCTCAGATCGGCAGTCTGCAGCCTCCTCACTCTCTGCAGACCTTGACAAAATCACAGACTGGTCAAACAAGTGGAACATGTATTTTAATCCTGACAAATCTCACACTCTTACAATGTCTCTCCGAAAGGACCAACTGGAAAACCCTCCCATCTACTTTCTCAACAATCCTCTCCAAGAAGTTCTGTCGCTCAAGCTTTTGGGTCTCACTATGTGCCATGATCTTTCTTGGGAAAACCACATATCCAAGCTGGCCTCCAAAGCATGTCGCCGACTGGGCATCCTCCGTCGTGCGAAGTCCTTCCTTGGCACACCTGAGCTCCTCACCATATAAAAGGCTTTCATCCACAGCTCAATGGAATACTGTTCCCCCCTCTGGGCTGGTGCTCCTGCCTCACACCTAGCTCGGCTTCACGCTGTCTGTTGAGGCCAAAGCTTTCAGAATCATTGGAATCTCCTGCGATGAAATTAACTCTGAGGGCCTTTCACTCACTCACCGCAGGCAGGTTGGTGGTCTTTCTGTCTTCTACCGACTCCTCTCCGGCCTTGCTCCCCCAGCTCTCTCTGTGCTCTGTCCCCCCAATATTCCTTCAGGTCGCACAAGATCTGCCTGCAACCCTCTTATGGTTAAACTGCCAAAATCTAGGCTCTCTGCTCACCTTCACTCTTTCATTCCCCTTTTCTCCCGCCTCTGGACCAAACTCCCCCACTCCCTTCAATCCCACTCCTCCCTCCAGGTCTTTAAAACAGCTGTTCACCACCATCTCTTATCTTCCCCCATCCAAAACCTTGATATTTTCTACCCCCGCTAATTCACCCCAGAGCCCTTGCAGTGTTCATATGTTTTATACCTCTCCCACCAACCCCCAAGCCCTCCCCCTCCCACATTTCTCCCGATGTCCCTGCTCTCAAATGTTGTGTGTGTGTGTCCTTCCCCCTCTCTCCCCATCTTGTCTGCCGCTCCCCTTGTTGAAAAATTCCGTAATTTTTTTTTTCAAATTTTTTCAAATTTCGTAATTTCAAATTTTTCGGGTGACACCGTCACAATTTCGGTCTTCGAGGCCGGCCGATAGGCAAAGTGTGACCGGAAGGGACGAGGTTCTCCTGACCACGTGGCCCTCGATCTGGGAAGCGAGAGGCGTTCCATTAGTGGACGCGCCCCTCACGCCCGACTTTTGGGCGGCCCCGGCAGGCCGTTTGTTTTGACGTTCCGTGACAGGCCCCGCACCCCCACCTCCGGGCCGACCGGAAGCTTGTGCTGAGTACATCATACCTGAACAACTCAGTGAGGCAGAACACAGCAGTGCACACCAGGGTGACCCCTTCAGTGCATAAACCAATTAACCTGTCCACTGCAGGGCATATAGAAATGAAGTTATTTTCTGCATATAATAATAATATAAGTTCAGTTCTATATAACAATTTCTGTTATCACCACTACCACTACAACTACCACTACTACAAGCTTTGTCTGGAATTTTGTGGACTAACAGACAAACAGACATACAGACAAGCTGGGATCAAAACATTACCTCCTTCCACCATTGAGTGTAGAGGTAAACATCATGGAAATTATATCATGCCCTAGATTTAATTCATGCTTACCCGTGTATTTGCTTCACTGGTTCACAAGGTCTTTTGCATACATGTAATTCAGACTCTCGTCTTCATTGCTGACCACACAATGTTCGCAACATATTAATGTACATTTGTGCCAAATTTGGTGCTTGTATCACAAAATGCACAATTCTTTTGAATATTTGGGCTAAGCCGCCCCACTATATCGGCCGGCCTCGAAGACCGAAATTGTGACGGTGTCACCCGAAAAATTTGAAATTACGAAATTTGAAAAAAATTGAAAAAAAAAATTACGGAATTTCAAGTGGCCCAATATCTGAAAATGTTCGCAACATATTAATGTACATTTGTGCCAAATTTGGTGCTTGTTTCACAAAATGCACAATTCTTTTGAATATTTGGGCTAAGCCGCCCCACTATAAATAGATCCCTACTTATGGTACGGGGGGGGGGGGGGTGGCGGGGGGGGCGGTTCTTCTTCTTCATCGGGACATACGAAGCATGGTAATCTATACACTTCTACCTGGACAAATGTATTTCATTGCCATCCCCCACAAACGTAACAATATATACATTACATGACCAAAAGTATGCGTACACCCCTTCTAATTAGTGGATTCGGCTGTTTCAGCCACACCCATTGCTGACATGTATATATAATCAAGCACACAGCCATGCAATCTCCATGAACAAAAACATTGGCAGCAGAATGGGCCGAACTGAAGAGCTCAGTGACTTTCAACGTGGCACCGATATGGGATGCCACATTTCCAACAAGTCCGTTCATCAAATTTTTGCCCTGCTAGAGCTGCCCCGGTCAACTGCAAGTGCTGTTATTATGAAGTGGAAACGTCTAGGAGCAACAACAGCTCAGCCACGAAGTGGTAGGCCACACAAGCTCACAGAACGGGACCACCAAGTGCTGAAGAGCATAGCGCATAAAAATCGTCTGTCCTCGGTTGCAACACTCACTACCGAGTTCCAAACTGCCTCTGTAAACAACGTCATCACAACAACTGTTAGTTGGAAGCTTCATGAAATGGGTTTCCATGGCCGAGCAGTAGCACACAAGCCTACGATCACCATGCACAATGCCAAGCGTCGGCTTTGGTGGTGTAAAGCTCGCCACTATTGGACTCTGGAACAGTGGAAACGCATTCTCTGGAGTGATGAATCACGCTTCATCATCCGGCAGTCCGACGGACAAATCTGGGTTTGGCGGATGCCAGGTGAACACTACCTGCCTGAATGCATAGTACCAACTGTAAAGTTTGGTGGAGGAGGAATAATGGTCTGGGGCTGTTTTTCATGGTTCGGGCTCGGCCTATTAGTTCCACTGAAGGGAAATCTTAATGCTACAGCATACAATGACATTCTAGACAATTGTGTGCTTCCAACTTTGTGGCAACAGTTTGGGGAAGGCCCTTTCCTGTTTCATCATGACAGTGCCCTCGTGCACAAAGCGAGGTCCATACAGAAATGGTTTGTTGAGATCAGTGTGGAAGAACTTGACTGGCCTGCACAGAGCCCTGACCTCAACCCCATTGAACACCTTTGGGATGAATTGGAACGCCGACTGCGAGCCAGGCCTAATCGCCCAACATCAGTGTCCAAACTCACTAATGCTCTTGTGGCTGAATGGAAGCAAATCCCCGCAGCAATTTTCCAACCCCTAGTGGAAAGCCTTCCCAGAAGAGTGGAGGCTGTTACAGGAGCAAAGGGGGAACCAGCTCCATGTTAATGCCCATGATTTTGGAATGAGATGTTAGATTCAGTGCAATGTTCCAGTGTCCGCATACTTTTGGTCATGTAGTGTATATATACAGTGCGTATCAAAAAAAAGGTAATCCGAATTCAAGGGGTTAAAATGCAAAGGTTATTTATTTTGACAATTTACATGTGGTTTACTAATTAAGAGGAGATCCTCAGCTTTCCATTGATACCTTCCATGCATCATTGCTGTCACACATGACCGAGTACATGTTCATTTAAAATGACAAGTATAAATCGCATTTTTACAAGTTTGGCTAATCGATGCAAGTCAGGATAATTGGTGCAAAATGAACGTCAGATGTGAACTTTTCTCAGGAATGATTGGCCTTTATGCACCCACACCTTCAACATGTCCACCTCCCCTTTCAACACAGAGCTCACAGCGGCGGAGCATGCCCTGAACTGCTCGTCTCACCATAGCCGGGTCATTGCGCAAAGCATCCACTTCATGTCGAATACTGCCCTGCAATTCGTCAAGATCACAGGGAGGAGTTACGAACACCTTGTTCTTTAAATGTCCCCAAAGGAAATAATCACATGGTGTGAGGTCAGGTAATCTTGGCGGCCATTCCACTGCATGGTTGAGGGCGATGACTCGGTCTCCAAAGAGATCCCTCAATCGATCTCGGACAGCGATAAGACGATGTGCTGGGGCGCCGTCTTGGGCCCACCAGAGATATCTGAAGACACCATGAACCTGTCGCTCAAAGTTCTCCTCCAGCTGCGGTAAAACTTCATCATTGATCATCTGCAGATACCTGTTACCATTGACATTCCTTTGAAAGAAAAATGGTCCGATCACCTGACCACTTCCACAAAGTCCCAACCAAACAGTCCACTTTTGTCGATTCATGTTGGTGTCAAAATTAAATTCCGGGGGTTGTCCTGTCGGTGCATATTCAAGAACATTATGGGTATTGACCTTGCCGTCCATGGCGAAAGCAGCTTCGTCGCCGATAACAAGATACCGCAGGAAATTGACATCTGCTTAGCAACGTGCTATCAACCATCCGGCAAGCATCAGCCTCCTGGCAAAATCCCCTGGTGTATGTTGATGCCGGATGTGAATCCGATATGGATGTTGGTGGAGGTCCAGTCTTGTCTTGTAATTCGGTTGAATGTTGCCGAAGGCAATCCCATCCCATTTTGTCTTGCGCTGGTATCCCTAGGATGCTCCAAAACTTGCTGCCTTACTGCTGCAATGTTCATTTCCGATCGCCCAGTGCACCTCCTACCAGAATTCCCTTGTTGCGGTTGAGGCTAGTGCCATGCTCTTGGTATTTTCTAACATTCGCCCAGATGGTTTTGGCTGCTGGAGGCTCCCGTTCTGGGAAACGTTCCCTGAACGCATCACAAGTTCGCTGCAAACTTACAGTTTGGTGAAAGGTTGTTACCATGAAGGTCCGCTGTTCAGTCGTAAGTTGAACCATCTTTTCAATGACTCAGACTGTCTCTGAACCCATACACTGCAGGCCCATCTTAAATACCCATCTTAAACAAGGGATGATGCAACCAATGATTACCAGACCAGCTTAACAATTTTACATAATCAACTTGGCAGTCGACAAGTAATGCGTCCATTTCAAACTGTCTTGCACAGATTAGCCAAACTTGTAAAAATGCGATTTATACTTGTCATTTTCAATGAACATGTACTCGGTCATGTATGACAGCAATGATGCATGAAAGGCATCAATGGAAAGCTGAGGATCTCCTCATAATTGGTAAACCACATGTAAATTGTCAAAATAAATAACGTTTGCATATTAACCCCTTGAATTCGGATTACCTTTTCTTTGATACGCACTGTGTATATATATATATATATATATATATATATATATATATATATATATATATATATATATATATATATATATATATATATATTATATATATATATATATATACTGAAACGCAAAAGAAACTTACCACCTTTGAAACCTTTAAATATCAACAATAACACTGCGTGTAGTAAATGTGTGAACTTATTTGTGGACAATAGTGTCCTCTCGCTGTCAGACAAAACGGTCACGGATGGTCACTTGAACCTTCAATGGTCACTTCATAGCACAGCTGTTGAACAGCCGTTTTGACTGTCAGTGATTAGCCAAGGGGTACGGGATGATTTTAATGATCTGCACGTGATGTCTTGATATTGGCTTTAAAAAGGCCAGTGCAAAATGGGCATTTTGACCCAAAAATTTGACCATTTTGACCAACTTCAAAAAGACCGAAAACACAAAAGAAACTTACCACCTTTGAAACCTTTAAATATCAACAATAACACTGCGTATAGTAAATGTGTGAACTTATTTGTGGACAATAGTGTCCTCACTGTCAGACAAAACGGTCACGGATAGTCACTTGAACCTTCAATGGTCACTTCATAGCACAGCTGTTGAACAGCCGTTTTGACTGTCAGTGATTAGCCAAGGGGTATGGGATGATTTTAATGAGCTGCACGTGATGTCTTGATATTGGCTTTAAAAAGGCCAGTGCAAAATGGGCATTTTGACCGAAAATTTTGACCATTTTGACCATTTTGACCAACTTCAAAAAGACCGAAAATGCAAAAGAAATTTACCACTTGTTTGAAATGTAATAAAATTGTAACAGTTCAAAATAAAACAAACCAACAATTGCTAATTGAAACATTGGCATTTTATTGATGACATGTCAAGTTTTTGACCAAGATACACCAATCTCATCAGTTTGTTCTACAGTACAGAACAGCACAGGGTGCAATGTCAGTCCCCTTTCAATAGCGTGTATGGCCACCATTGTTTTGGATACAGGCAGTGCATCGTCGGCGTATACTGCCTACCAGTCTTTGGATGGATTGCTGCTGGATTCTGTCCCACTCAGTCCTCAATGTCTGAAGCAGCTCTGCCCGTGTCCTGGCCCTGCCAACTACGCGTCTCCAAGCTCATCCCACAGGTGCTCTATGGGATTCAGGTCAGGGGAGAGCGCAGGCCACTGCATGGTGTTGATGTTCTCGCCTTGGAGAAATGCAGTGGTAAAGCGAGCAGCATGGGGACGAGCGTTGTCATGCTGAAAGGTTCTCAGTTCTGGGTGGTCTAGCAGGAATGGCAGCAGATGAGGTCGCAGGATGTTATCCACATACCGCTGGGCGTTAAGATTCCCATCCACAACCACCAGTGGCGTCCTGTACCGGCCTGATATGGCTGCCCACACCATCACACTTGGGCCACCCCACCTGTTGGCTTGACGCACGCAACAATCGGCATATCGCTCGCCAGTTCTTCTCCAGACACACTCACGGCTCACGCCCATCAGGACTGTCCACACAGAACCTTGACTCATCGCTGAAAGCGACCTCGTTCCACTGCGCCAAGGTCCACCGTTGATGCTGCTTGGCACCATCTCTGACGGTTGCGGCGATGGGCAACCATCATCACGGGGGCCTCTGTATGGTCTTCTGGCAGTCAGACCATAGTCATGCAGTCGTCTTCGTGCAGTATCATTGGAGATCCGTGGGTTTGCACGCCCCGAGTTTCTGCCGCAGTGCGGGATGCTGGACGGAATCGATCCCGCAGGTGACTTCAGACCATCTGCCTGTCCTGCCTTGCAGTGGTGACTCTTGGCCTCCCTGATCGAGGTCTGTCATCTGCAGAGTTGTGGAGGGGTGTCTCTGTCAAACCAGGGCCGATATCGTCTGGTGTGAACAGCCAAGGCGACGTGCCACCTCACGGTAGCTCAGTCCACCTTGCAGCATGCCCAGGGCACGCTGCCGTTGATCCCTTGACAATCGTGGCATGTTGATTGAAATGCCCATTTTGCACTGGCCTTTTTAAAGCCAATATCAAGACATCACGTGCAGCTCATTAAAATCATCCCGTACCCCTTGGCTAATCACTGACAGTCAAAACGGCTGTTCAACAGCTGTGCTATGAAGTGACCATTGAAGGTTCAAGTGACCATCCGTGACCGTTTTGTCTGACAGTGAGGACACTATTGTCCACAAATAAGTTCACACATTTACTATACGCAGTGTTATTGTTGATATTTAAAGGTTTCAAAGGTGGTAAGTTTCTTTTGTGTTTTCGGTCTTTTTGAAGTTGGTCAAAATGGTCAAATTTTTGGGTCAAAATGCCCATTTTGCACTGGCCTTTTTAAAGCCAATATCAAGACATCACGTGCAGCTCATTAAAATCATCCCGTACCTCTTGGCTAATCACTGACAGTCAAAACGGCTGTTCAACAGCTGTGCTATGAAGTGACCATTGAAGGTTCAAGTGACAATCCGTGACCGTTTTGTCTGACAGTGAGGACACTATTGTCCACAAATAAGTTCACACATTTACTACACGCAGTGTTATTGTTGATATTTAAAGGTTTCAAAGGTGGTAAGTTTCTTTTGCGTTTCAGTATATATATATATATATATATATATATATATATATATATATATATATATATATATATATATACATATATACATATATACATATATATATATATATATATATATATAATATATATATATATATATATATATATATACATATATATATACATATATATATATACATATACTGTATATATATATATATATATATATATATATATATATATAATATATATATATATATATATATATATATATATATATATATATATATATATATATATATATATATATATATACATATGTAGTGTAGCCTACACAGTGTACACGACCAGAGCCCAGAGGCTTGGTAGATCGTGCCCTCTCAATGGTTCGAACACGACCCCGGCCTGATTATACAAACATTAAAAGTTTGTACGTCATGGCTACGTCACCACGTACTGCGTTGGTTACCTGACAGGAGTAATGCCTTGTCAGTGGACTCACTCCTATTGAGAGGTGTGGTCCAATTCAATTGTATGACCATGCATTGTGGCCCTTCGGGGTCAGGATGCATGTGTTTGAATGACCATGTGCTTCAGCCTTGGGGTTGAGGTTCATGTGTAATGTTATTGGGACAGCCTTGATAATGATAGACGGTGTGCCTTGGCCATGGGGTCAAGGTGCACGTCCAAGGCTGTTCAAATGTTTGATTTTTTACCTTTTTTCATCGTAAAAAGGCAGGCCTTCGAGCGGGCCCTAAAAGTTCAATGCACAGCATGGAGACAGTACAAACAATCATAGCGCAGGCTTCCATGGGTCTCGTGGCCTCCTGCATGGGAGTTCCTTGTTATAAACTCGAATTATATATGATACGATAAAATAATAAGTTTGTAGTTATGCCGAACAGTGTGAGTAGAAAGGGAGGGGAGGGAGGTGGTGAGGACTCGGAAAATCCCTGGGAATAAACGACCTTTTGAAGGGAATTCCCACCACATAAGTTACATCGTCACAAAGCTATTTATATGGAAAAACCTCCCTCACACCCCCTCACCTCCAGAAACACACCTTCAACCAATACTATGACACGAAGCAAAGCAGAGAGAAAAGCGAGCGACCATGACGTCACGACCGGTGACCACGTGAGGACCGTTTAAAGAGTAGTGACGTCACTTCTGGTCTCACGAAGCTTCACAAAAGATAGAGGACGGGAATCCGTGCGACATGGCCAAGACCTACGACTACCTCTTCAAGCTGCTGCTCATCGGGGACAGCGGCGTCGGCAAGACGTGCGTCCTGTTCAGGTTCTCCGAGGATGCGTTCAACACCACGTTCATCACCACCATCGGTGCGCTGGACCGTCCGGCCCGTGTGTGTGTATGATAATGATGCGGTCGTTACCCTTTGGGTTTTTACGGATCCCTTGAATAATCCGTCCGACTTGTGGTTATGATTATTATAATGTTCGTATGCAATCTGTGGCTGCTGGTTGCATCATTTTCTGGAAGCGCAGCAGTGCCCCTCGTTTCCAGTAGGATGGTGCTCATTTTGCCGACCTCGGAAGGATGACAGGCTGAGTCAACCCCCCTGGTGTTATTTCAACGGCTTGACAGGGGCTCCAACTGAAGACCCTAAGATCTCACGCCACCCACATTAACCTTTAAACCATCCCCAGGCTTGTGTTTATGATTATTGCCGTCATTACACTTTTGTGAATCCCAAGAGTAGGTCTTGTCCTCGAACATAAGTTATAGGTCAAATGGTGATGATCTGTTTATGAGAGGAGTGTGTGTGTGTTGTTTATGTATGTGTATGTATGTGTGTGTATGTGTGTGTATGTATGTGTATGTATGTGTGCGTGTATGTGTGTGTGAATGTGTGTGTGCGTGTGTGTGTGTGTGTGTGTATGTATGAATATGTGTGTGTGTGTGTGTGTGTGTATGAATATGTGTGTGTGTATGAATATGTGTGTGTGTGTGTGTGTGTGTGTGTGTGTGTGTGTGTGTGTGTGTGTGTATGAATATGTGTGTGTGTGTGAATGTGTGTGTGTATATGTGTGCGTGTGTGTGTGTGTATGTGCGTGTATATGTATGTGTGTATGTGAATATATATGTATATGTATGTGTGTGTATATGTATATGTATGTGTGTGTATATGTGCATGTATATGTATGTGTATATGAATATATATGTGTATGTATATGTATGTGCGTGTGTGTGTATATGTGCGTCCCGTCTGCATGCCAGAACTTATTTTTTTTACCCATTTGAGCTTTTGTCATAGATTTTTCAACAAACCTTTATAATATGAGTATACAGAGAAAACTAATTAATAAATGTGATTGGTTCCATTAAGTTTAGTTTGAGTACAAAGCGGACGCGGATGGGATTTGCATTTTGAGATCCTTTCTAGTGAAGCCTGCATTGTTTTAAGCATTTTTTTGTTGTACGTTGTCCACACAACTGTACCCTCTCATTAAAACATAACATAATGTTCCCTTCCAAGTAACTTCAAGACAGGAGAAGGCCAGTAGGTCCATCAAAGCCTCCGCTATAGTTGCCAACATATGGTTTGTCCGTGCTCTGCATTTTAAATGTCGAACGTCACCAAGGAAGCAGCACGTACCATTTTAAAAAGTCTTTTGTATGACTGGGCCAAGGTTCGAACCGTCGACCTCCCAAACTCAGAGCAGACGCTCCAACCATTGTTCCTTTGGTGGTTGATACCACGCCTCTAGGTTCCCATCGGCATGGGAGTGATACTACTGTGGACAAATCCTATTGGTTTGCCATCTTTCGAACTCGGTTTTATTTGTGTTGCAGGAATTGACTTCAAAATCAGGACCATAGAATTGGATGGGAAAAAAATAAAACTACAAATATGGTAAGCAGGGAGATTTGTATACGCAACATGAGGATGTCAATACAAACCTGCCCAAAGTTAACCTTTTTCTTTGAAACCCAATAAATTGTCTGAATGCTTGATGCATAGATTGTGTACAAATTGTAATAAGTTGTGTAATTCTGTCTGTGACATCTGTTAGGGACACTGCTGGGCAGGAGAGATTTCGAACCATCACCACGGCCTACTACCGGGGAGCTATGGTAGGTATAACTTCCTCTATCGATGTAACTAAACCACAAAAACAACTAGGAAGTTCATAGAACACCTTACCCCAAGCAGTCTTGGAAAAAGGACAGGGGAAGGGTCTTTTACCCTCTTCATTTGCGTTTGAGCACAATCTGTATTTCCACGAGCTGCCATTTTGTCTGAATCTCGACATTCCCCAATGCTGAGAGCCTGAGCGACACATTTGATTGGTGGATGGCGTACACTTTTGTCCAAGTACTGGTAAGCTGGAGGTTTTTGAAAGTGCTAGAAAGGTTATTTGTGTTTTACAGTGTACAAGTATATAATTCAATTGACTTAACATTAAAAGTTTTAAATGTCATAGAAAAAAATTTTTTTGTAAGTTCAACGCCGTTGATGCAGCGTCCTTTACATCATCTTATTTAGTTGAATGGATGTGTTTATGTAGTTTTATGTAGTATTTTATGTAGTTTTATGTACTACTGTTTATGTAGTTCCAAGATATAGTTATAGTTGTTGTCGTTATAGTTCCAAGGTATATAAATATTTAGTTCCAAGTTGAATTGTTTTTTCTTGCCTGTTGTTTGTGTCCTTTATGACGACCCTAAAAACAGTAAGCTTTCTGTTTGAAGTGATTTTCAATTTTACAAAAAGTATCTTTTACCTCTGCGCATGTGTGGTCCGGATGAGATTCCGTACCATTTGCCAAATTCAGAGCTAAAGTACTGCTAAACTGCAGGGTTATGTTCTACAGTGTTCCAAATATGACGATCAATTGAAATCAAGTTGTTCCTTGATCATAGACCGACATTTGTGGAAAGACGGAACCAATTGCTTAGCTTTGTGCGCAGGGTAATTAAAGGTCTGCATCACCATGATGTTGATGTACTCTGAATCACTACACTGCATCATTAGTAGGATCCATCTTTCACTCCAATGCGAAAGTGAGACACAGACCAGAGCAATCCTTCTGACCATTTGGCAGCAGAACCCAGCCTTTGGCTCTATACTGCTCTTCTTCCATCAGTGATGACAGGCTCAGCATTTCTGATTAATCACAGTTGTCCGGGCTGGCAGATAGCAAAAGAGAGGTGTGATGTGATGGGGGTGAGTTGCTTGAAGGATGAAGTGGGACAAATGAATGCGCTATAACCTTCATTATGTAACCCTTCGTCATCCTGTCAAGTTTGGTCGAGATTGGATAAGTAAGGACGGAATGTATTGGCGTCAAAAATTCATCAGACAGACGGACAGACACTAAATGGCGTATTTTAGTATGAAGAATACGTATTGGAACAGATGACTGACAGGTGTTTCTTGTTTGATTGATTGTTCACACATAAAAGAGTTGTGAATTGTCTAGTCTTGGTTTTAGCCTTTGCTTTTGCCTTCAAAGTCTGCATTTGGAGTCAGTAGGAATAAACCAACATGAAGACCAGAGAACTGTCTGTGAAAGAAAATCAAGCAATTTGGAAGCTGAAACAGAATATTTCAATTAGAACCATAGCACAAAAATTGGGCACAGCAAATGTAATAATTTGGAATATAAAAAAAAACAAAAAACACTAGTGTACTTAGCAATAAACAACGGCCAGGCCGGTGAAGGAAAACAACTACAGTTGATGACTACATAAAAAGTGCGTTTGTTCTACAATAGTAAAACATATGCATAGAAATACCAATAAATAAAAGCTGACCTTCTGTACTCTTGCTGCATATTCATCTTTTGATCTCAAAGCCAAATTTCTTGAATGAGTATATATAAATAATAACAAATTTGATTTGACTGTAACAACAAATTTGACATTTGAAAATAACAAATTCGACATCACAGCTGTGAAGAAAAACCCTAAAACAACTGTCGGTGACATCACCAACAACCTCCAGAGTGCAGCGGTGGAAGTGTCACAATTCTACTACTTGCTGAAGACTTCAACAGCAGAATTACAAAGGCTACACCGCAAGATGCAAACCTCTCATCAGCACCAAAAATAGAAAGGCCAGATTAGAGTTTTCCAAGAAGTACAGGGGTGAGTCAGTAGACCCTAAAACAACAAAGTTTTATGAACTTTGTGGAACAAAGTTTTATGAACAGATGAGACAAAGATAAACCTTTACCAAAGCAGTTATGCATGCAAGATATGCAACAAAATACTATTAAACTACTTTAATTTACTTCAAGTTAATCTGTTCCAATGCTTATGCTTGTCTAAAATGGCAGGACTGAACATAAAAAGTGCGTTTGTTCTACAATAGTAAAACATATGCATAGAAATACCAATAAATAAAAGCTGACCTTCTGTACTCTTGCTGCATATTCATCTTTTGATCTCAAAGCCAAATTTCTTGAATGAGTATATATAAATAATAACAAATTTGATTTGACTGTTCCAATAAACTGAGGAGGGCACCAATATGGAGGGCACTGTATGTTTTCCAGCATGGCTAATCCCACTTCTCTCTGTAATTACTTGATTCTTGCATGATGTACATGAAGGCCAAAATCTTGAGAGTGAGGACCTTCAGACCAGTGTCGCACATCATGTTCACTACCAGATTTAATATTGCAGCTATTCATATTACACTGACAGCATATATTCATTATTTTGTCAAGTCTACCTCCACACAAGGTGTGAACAAACTTCCTAATACGATAGAAAAACAATATTTTAGTTCATACAATAAAATTGCCTCAACAAGTTTCCCTCTCTCCCTCTCTAGGGAATAATGCTCGTCTATGACATCACCAATGAAAAGTCATTTGAAAATATTCAAAACTGGATCGGTAACATTGAACAGGTAAGAGTTTAGAAATACGTAACTATCCTTAATCCTCGTCTGCCAATTTATTTTCCATCATTGATCCTAATTTTCTATCATTATTCCTCGTCTGCAGCATGCCTCTTCGGATGTCGAGAAGATGATTTTGGGAAACAAGTGTGACATGAACAATAAGCGGCAGGTAACGAAGGAACGTGGAGAAAAGGTAAATCTTCTGCTGCTATGCTCAGCGAGAAAAGATTGCTTTGAACGTTTGTTACCTCCGCCACCGAAGGTGGATGGAAGTTATGTTTTCACCTCCGTCTGTTTGTTACTCGCAAAATCGAAGATTTTTCAAATGTATTGGTCGGTCGACTTTCTATTCTATCTGTTTGTCTGTTTTCAATCGCCTATGGGTCACAATTCCAAACCGATCGACATGAAGCTTCATCAGGTTGTAGAGGTAGTCATGACTGAGAAGCTTATTGATTTTGAGGTCAAAGGTCATCTTGGTCATATTTCTAAAATCTGAAAGTTGCACAAGATTTGCATATTGGTGGGCCACTGTATTAGGAAACCAACTTTTTTTTTTGAAGTCAAAAGGTCAAAGGTCAACTCAAGGTCAGACTTATAAAATTATCAATTTTCATCGGAAAAATCATCAATCTTCATCTGATTGACTTGAGAATTAAACAGCAATTGCACAGTGCCTCAGTGAATTGGGAAACCAACTGTTTTTTGAGGTCAAAAGGTCAAAGGTCAACTCCAGGTGAAACTTCTAAAATCATCAAATTTCATAATCATTTTTCGTCTGATTGACCTGTGCTTTGATTAAGATAGTCGAATTTTAATCTTAATGAAATGGACAATTTTATGTATCCATGGCAACTGTGGGGATGGGGGGGTGGATTTTGCAAGTATCATGCTTTGCATAACATCTTTCTTGTTTGTTTGTCTGTCTGTGAACAGGATATCTTAATAGGTTGTGGAAGGATTTGGACGAAACTTGGTGGATAGGTTGGGTGTGTGACAAGGACGAATCGATTTGATTTTGGTGAAGATCTGAATATGGATCCGCATCCTAGAATTTTTTTATTTAATTTTCAGGCGATTCTTTACCATTGAGTGATAGGGCCAAAAACGATTATGTAGTATGTTTCAAAAAGTTGTGGATGAGTTATTACAAAACATGGTGGACGAGTTGGTTAGGTGACAAGAACAAGCCAATTTGATTTTGGTTCTGGTCCGAATCCAGATCCGACCTATCAGTGGGATACAAAACGTAAACTGTTCAGTCTGGCAGAGATTTGCGCTCTACCAAGTGCTGTTCCAGTTGATGTTTTCAACATCAGCAACAAATGTTGATGCATTGAACGTGGAGATTGCTTTTTCATCGACACATTTGCAGCGCTTGGTCTTTGATTTCCAGATCAATGTTTTTAGAACAAAAAGAAAACCACTAATCCCCCAAACATGAAACAAGCATTCAGCGTGTCCCTTTGGATTGAGATATGGTGCCATATTATATCATAAATGTGCCATATCATAAATCCTTTTTATTTTGTACTAGGGCATGCCCGTACTATATATATATCTAAAATTATATCCCCCCCCTCTATTAACATGAAATGGTTTGGTCCAAAGCGAACGGCTTGCGAGTACGGTGACAATCCCCCCCCTCTATTTACATGAAATGGTTTGGTCCAAAGCGAACGGCTTGCGAGTACGGTGACAATCCCCCCCCTCTATTTACATGAAATGGTTTGGTCCAAAGCGAACGGCTTGCGGAGTTTGGTAAAGAAATCGCCATAGCGTGCACAAACGCGCAGGAAAGCGAAAGAATCGCAAATTAGTTTTAAAACATAGTTTAACGCCAACATAGTTTGCCAACGTGAAATAAATGAATACGCTCTCAAATGTGCCGTCCGAGGCAGAGTCTGTTCGGCACGTTCGGCACACGTGATAGCTCGCTGCTCTCTGATTGGTTGAATCGTTTTTTGGACATAGCTCGGTAACTACTTGTCCGATTAATATGAAACCTTGAAAAGGCACATCCTCGGGTCCCCAGCAATATACCTGGCAAGTTTAAAGTATATCGGACCCGTGGTTGTCGAGAAACAGCGGTCACAGACAAACAAACACACAGAGATTACTGGAATTATAGATAGACTAGGGCATGCCCGTACGTGGGTGCAATGCCCGTACGTGGGTACGTGGGTACGTGGGTGCGAGTACGGTGACAATCCCCCCCCCTCTATTTACATGAAATGGTTTGGTCCATGAAATGTTTTGGTCCATTCGCAACGCCAAAGCGAACGGCGAACGCTTTACATGAAATGGTTTGGTTCATGAAATGTTTTGGTCCATTCGCAACGCCAAAGCGAACGGCGAACGGCTTGCGAGTACAGTGACAATCCCCCCCCCTCTATTTACATGAAATGGTTTTAATTAGTTTTAAAACATAGTTTAACGCCAACATAGCGGCAACATAGTTTGCCAACGTGAAATAAATGAATACGCTCTCAAATGTGCCGTCCGAGGCAGAGTGTGTTCGCCACGTTCGGCACACGCGATAGCTCGCTGCTCTCTGATTGGTTGAATCGTTTTTTGGACATAGCTCGGTAAGTAATTGTCCGATTAATATGAAACCTTGAAAAGGCACATCCTCGGGTCCCCAGCAATATACCTGGCAAGTTTAAAGTACATCGGACCCGTGGTTGTCGAGAAACAGCGGTCACAGACAAACAAACAAACAAACAAACAAACACACATACAGAGATTACTGGAATTATAGATAGACTAGGGCATGCCCGTACTATATATATAGGACGTGCCCGTAAGTGCGTGATGTTACCGTACAATGAATGTATCGTCCCGACGCCGCAGCTCGGATGGCGCTGCAGTTAATCGGGCCCCCAAATTCCTCATCGACGATAACTAAACAATATATTATATGAATCGCACCGTACATACCTCCTTCTAGATCTTGTTCTTGTCTTGATATACTCACTCAGGCTCACTCTATCACGACTGAGTCCTCCCAGCTCCTCCAAATGGCGCCCGCTAGCCGCTACGTAAGTCCGGAAGTGACGTCCTCATTTGACTGTCCGGAAGGTCGCAAATCGCAGTTACGATGAATCGCAAATTAGTTTTAATTAGTTTTAAAACATAGTTTAACGGCAACATAGTTTGCCGACGGGAAATAAATGAATACGCTCTCAAATGTGCCATCCGAGGCAGAGTCTGTTCGCCACGTTCGGCACACGTGATAGCTCGCTGCTCTCTGATTGGTTGAATCGTTTTTTGGACATAGCTCGGTAACTACTTCTGCGATTAATTTAAAACCTTGAAAAGGCACATCCTCGGGTCCCCAGCAATATACCTGGCAAGTTTCAAGTATATCGGACCGGTAGTTGTCGAGAAACAACGGTCACAGACAAACATACAAACAAACATACACACAGAGATTAGTGGAATTATAGATAGACTAGGGCATGCCCGTACTATATATAAGCTAGGACGTGCCCGTACGTGGGTGCCCGTTCCTTGCCAAAAAAAAAAAAAAAAAAAAATTTGTGTAGGGGTGTGTGTGTGTAAACATCCTAGGGCGTGCCCGTACGTGGGTGCAAAAAAACATGCGTGCAAACAACAACAAAAAAAAACTTTGAAACCACGTGGCAGTAACGACCACAGAACCCCCCCCTCTATTTACATGAATGGTTTGGTCCAATCGCAACGACCACAGAACCCCCCCCTCTATTTACATGAAATGGTTTGGTCCAAAGCGAACGGCTTGCGGTGTTTGGTAAAGAAATCGCCATAGCTCGGTAACTACTTGTCCGATTAATTTCAAACCTTGAAAAGGCACATCCTCGGGTCCCCAGCAATATACCTGGCAAGTTTCAAGTATATCGGACCGGTAGTTGTCGAGAAACAGCGGTCACAGACAAACATACACACATACACACAGAGATTAATGGAATTATAGATAGACTAGGGCATGCCCGTACTATATATAAGCTAGGACGTGCCCGTACGTGGGTGCCCGTTCCTTGCCAAAAAAAAAAAAAAAAAAAATTTTGTGTAGGGGTGTGTGTGTGTAAACATCCTAGGGCGTGCCCGTACGTGGGTGCAAAAAAACATGCGTGCAAACAACAACAAAAAAAAAACTTTGAAACCACGTGGCAGTAACGACCACAGAACCCCCCCCCCCCTCTATTTACATGAATGGTTTGGTCCATTCGCAACGACCACAGAACCCCCCCCCTCTATTTACATGAAATGGTTTGGTCCAAAGCGAACGGCTTGCAGTGTTTGGTAAAGAAATCGCCATAGCTCGGTAACTACTTGTCCGATTAATTTCAAACCTTGAAAAGGCACATCCTCGGGTCCCCAGCAATATACCTGGCAAGTTTCAAGTATATCGGACCGGTAGTTGTCGAGAAACAGCGGTCACAGACAAACATACACACATACACACATACAAACACACAGAGATTACTGGAATTATAGATAGATGAAGTACAACAACTAATGTCGGCAGGCAGAACGTCAAATTTAACGTCTATCTGAGAGATGGCACACAGTGATGAATCGCCCTGCCTGTGAAACACCGGAATGATAGTTGATAGCTCGGCCGGGATTCAACCCCAGGCTAGACAGCTTAGAGGCGAGTGTGTAAACCTATAGTCAGGTTCACTATGTTAACAAATAGAATTTCGTTCAAAATTTTGGTAGATTAGCAAAACGATACATTTTTGGAATATTCAGAGCATGAGGAATCCAAAAATTAATGTTTACATTTGTGTAGACACCTTTGCGAAAATGACACTCAGGACAGTGATGAAGATAGTCAGGTTCACTATGTTAACAAATATAATTTCTTTCAAAATTTTGGGATTAGCAAACCTGTACATTTTTGGAATCTTCAGAGCATGGAGAATCTGAAAATCAATGTTGGCATTTGCACAGACACCTGCATGGCCGCCATTTTGGATTTTGAAAATGGCCGCCATAAAATACATATTTTGCGCGATCTCGGCTTCTCGTCAACCTAGAGACTTAATTAAATATGCTAATCCTATGTTTTTTGGGTCAAGGAATCCAATAAAGGCCTCAAAATAGTGCTCAGGATTATAGAAAAGCAACAAACAAAGGTAATTGAAAACCATTGTCTTTATATTTGTGATATAACTGTATTACATAATACATGATATTGCAAGTCCTTTGAAGTTATAGGTTGTTATAGGTAGTATCAGATTGAACTACAAGTCCTATACACAGGATCTACGAGGTCTATACCGTTCAGGAATATGCTTTTACAGATCTTCATCACTGTCCTGAGTGTCATTTTCGCAAAGGTGTCTACACAAATGTAAACATTAATTTTTGGATTCCTCATGCTCTGAATATTCCAAAAATGTATAGTTTTGCTAATCTACCAAAATTTTGAACGAAAAAACATAGTGAACCTGACTACTACAGGCCATCGTGCCAGCCTCACTGTAAATTAGATTGCTTTATGTGAAGCAGCCATTGTCATCATAATGGTTGTTGTTGGTGCCTTTATGCTTGTAATTATTGTAATTTGCAGCTTGCAATCGAATATGGTGTGAAATTCGTGGAGACCAGTGCAAAGTCCAGTGTGAATGTTGAAGAGGTAAGAGCCGTTTGCGTTTTTGTTTGAACTGGACAAGAGTAGAAGAAATGTTTATTTCGTTTCGGTAAAGCGATTTCATAATGGTGGAACAGAGCCTTGTTTGCAGGCATTCTTCGCATTGGCTCGAGACATCAAGACAAAGATGGACAGGAAGCTGGTATGTACAAGCACACAGAGCCAAAATTCCTGAAATTACTGCTGTTACAATGCAGAGACTCGGCGACGAACAAACTGCGTATTTTTGTCCGCAATGTGTTGCAGGAAGGGAGCTTTGTTCCAGAGAACAATGCGGTTCGTATAACCACGACACCACCTGGCAAGAAGAGCAGTTTCTTTCGGTGCTCTTTGCTGTAATGAGGAGAGACATTCTGGGCCCAAGGGAATTTGTTTGATTATTCCATATGATGTGGGAATTCATTCGGTTATCCACTAATCCATGCTGGAAGTGCAGCCAGGTTTCAGTCGGGTCACCACAAAACACCAGGCACGACTGCTCATTGTACAAACCGATTTGATTGCTTTGTCGTGGCTTGGAGGTCCTTCCATTCAGGTTTAAGAGGGTCGAGGTTAGCGGACACTTGTTCTTCCTCAAACTCCCATAGTTGTGCAGATGATTGTAGCGTCGATGTAATGCAGTGGTGTGTGATGCAGCAAGCTAATCCTACTGAAATGGCTTCACGTGATTATGCCATTTGTTCAACTGTAATTTTGCATATCAAAGTACTTGCACAGTATAGCATTTGATACAAGGTATTTGTTTTAAGGACAGCAAGCGGGTGAGGAAAGCAAAACCTGTATTTATAGCTAGTCCATCCATCTGTATATCACACTTCATTCCAAAGGATTCCGGCTGTCTAGGCATGTAGGCATACCCATAATATATATATATATATATATAGATATATATATATATATATATATATATATATATATATATATATATATATATATACAGTATATATATATATATATATATATATATATATATATATATATACATATATATATATACATATATATACATATATATATATACATATATATATATACATATATATATATACATATATATATACATATATATATATACATATATATATATACATATATATATATATATATATATATATATATATGTATATATATATATATATATATATATATATATATATATATATATAATAACAAAATGACCCAGTTGAAAAGCTAATAATCTATTTACTTGGAACAAAATTTTTGTGTGTTTGAACAGAGACGCCCGTTTAAAAAAGCCCATTCCAGGAATGAACAATAAGTGGTCATGGGAACTTAATGCAGCGGTTCCAACGGGAACATTTATTATCGTACGACAGCAGGAAACCTTTAGAAGGGCACGGAAGGAGCACAAAATTATATACAGTAAAGGAATATTTCTCCAAGAAATATAAAAATATATAAACGTACATGGAAGGAGCACACAAATAACAACAACCACCACAACCACAACTGTTATAAAATATCCTTTTTCACTTCATCTTACATCCTCATTGACATTCACAGATACACATGCAATTTGTTTATGAAGTACAACTTGCTGTCTTTTGATGAAACGTGTCAGCGAAGCGACCAGTACACATGCCTCGTTTACGTTTAAACCGCAAGGATCTGGATTCGTTGTCTGGATGATCGAGAAGCAAAGTGGATTACCAAATCCCGTACTTGAAGTAATATCGCTTTATTTGGTTTCCGAGCATGTATAGCCATAAAATAAATTATATTTTCATATCTTGTTTTTGTCAAATCCTGTATATATTTACTCTGCTGTGCAACGTGCATGTGACTGTGACAGACCTGGAGAGAACGTATGGCCTTTCCATACAGTCATGTTTACGTTTTTCACAACTGCAGATAAACAAAAGCACACTTTGCTTGTAACGGGACCTCGGTTAAGAAGTGTCACCGATTAAAGGATCTTTGTTTTACCCGTTTTTGCTTTTTCCTTTCATGTGGAAAATGTTACACTGAATACTGAACAATTATGTGCTTTAATACAAGTCAAAAGCACAAAACTTGATTTCACTTTATCCTTCATGTCCTCCTTTTCTTCATTTCCTCATCGGGATCCTGGAAGCAAAACATAAATGTGTTTAGTGTTTACGTGGAAGGCGTCGTCACAAACTTCAGAACACGATTGCTATGATATCCAATTGATCAACCTCTCCCACACAGGAGAGCATTGGAGCTCGAAATGCTAAACCTGTAAAAATAAATACAGACTTGGCATTTAATATGGAATATTTTTTTTGTGGGGGTGAACTTACTTTTCAAGATGTCTTAGAACCAAAAGTTCATTGGAATTATGTTGAAATTATTCTAGATTTTGTTAATGTGACCTTTAAAAGAAACAAAAACCACATTTGACATTTCGAAACAAATAAATTGATCCTTGAAAGTGATGTAAACTGATATCGAACTCAATTCATGGACAGTACTGTGTTAAACTTCTGTACGTTTTCCAGAAGTATCTCTTTATTTTGCACATTAGCCAAATTTTTTTTTTTTTTAAACAAAAGTTAAATTACGACTGGGATTACGGACAGTAAAATTACAGTTCAGTACTTCGTGTAACCCCCACGAGCATTCAGGAGAGCACGTACACGTTGAGGCATGCTGTTCACGAGATTTGCCAAGGTTTGGACAGGAATCGCTTGCCATGCAGTGACAATAGTCTGCTGCAATTCACGCACAGAGGTCGGCTGCTGGTCCAAGTGGTCGATTTGACGCGTTAATTCTGCCCACAAGTTCTCTATCGGATTCATATCCGAGGACATGGCAGGCCACTCCATATGCTCTACACCACGGTCAGCAAGAAAGTGTTGGATCATGCGAGCACGATGAGGCCGTGCATTGTTATCTTGGAAGACAAAGTTTCCTCGAAAGGCTGCACGAGCAAATGGAAGCAATGTTTCTTCCAGAATGGCCCTGTACTTGAACTGGTTCAGGTTTCCATTCAGAAAAACCAGGTCAGTTTTGCCCCCTGCATGAAAATCAGCCCAAACGGTCACCCCACCACCACCAGCTTGGACTCTTGGCACTATACAATCTTTGTTGTGGGCTTCATGCACTTGTCTGCGCACTCGGACGCGGCCATCTTGACGATAGACCAGAAATCTAGACTCGTCACCGAAGATCACGTGATTCCAGTGTCCTGGCTGCCATTGACGGTGCTCTCTGGCCCACTGCAATCGGCGCTGGCGGTGTTGTCTGGTCAGGCATGGCTTTCTCAGGGGACGCCTGGCACGATAGCCTGCTTCAACCAGTCGTTGGTTGACTAGCCTTCTGGATACAGGCACATTTGTCAGTTGCTGCCACTCAGCCCTAAGCCGATTAGCTGACTTGGTACGGCCATTGCGGACTAACCGGTGCAGCTGGCGATCATCCCTCCTTGTGGTTCTGCGGGGACGTCCTGGCCTCGGTATTGGAGTAGGGACACCCCTCTGAGCATTTCGTTTCAGGATCTTTGACACCTGACCTTGAGTGATGCCATACTGCCGAGCAATAGCACACTGTTTCATGCCGTAATTTCGTAAAGCCACCACTCCATGACAAACATCATTGTCGAGTTGACGGACCATCTCCAGAGGAAGCGGCAATAACTTTTGGAGACGTGTAGCAGTTGTTTTCCACTAATACAGAACGCAACAACACTTGTATACCCGACTGTGAAGCCAATCATCAAATGCACCTGTCCGTACATTTTGCCACGCCACCTGTGATATAATCCTGTTGTTGACTTCTTGCTGCCACAGACAGTGACATGATTCTTTTAACAAATAAATCACTAAAGTGTAAAAGAAACTCACCAGATTGATATACTGAGTTAAGAAAGTAAACCCAAGTCAAGAAAAAATATATATTCCATATTAAATGCCAAGTCTGTAAATAAATAAATGAGAGCAGGGTACTTGCAAGGTGCAGTAAAAGGGTACTTGATGGAGGAGCGGGGAGGTAATGCCATGCAAAGGAAAACAGTCATCTCATTTTGCGTCAGATTCCACTTTTAGTTTGCAATCGGCAGCTCCTAGTGCAAGTTTGGCCCAATTTGCTAATGAATCAGCTGGCCCAGCCTGACATTTGGCTGGAGCTGCTTTGGGAAGGAATTTGGAATCTGTCCAGGGTGCCGGTGGTAACTCACCTACTCTTAATTTTTTTAAAAATGTACTCATTGATGCCACGCCCTGTCTGTGCATCACCATGGTGACAGTTTACAGTTGGGTCAATAGTCAAACCCACATGAGATAGCTCAAAGGCCATCTCTGTGCCATCTTGCCAGGACTTTGCTATCATATCTATGTCGTGGAATCAACATGGCAGCACTGGGCCAAACGTTAACACCTTCGAGTCATCGACCTTCAATAATCCCATTCATCCTTTCAACAGAAACTGTACCTTTCCTTGTCGAATAAGATTTTTCCGCTTGTTGATTTCTCTCTTCTCTCCAAAATCGGTCTCCTCAAGTTTCTGGATATGTTCAGGAAAAGCTCTTGTCAATGACAGGTGTTAAAAGTGCTTCCAAACTTAAGTCCACAAATTGACTTTTGTGCCAAATTTGAAGGTTTTTCAAAATTGCTTCAAGTCTGATGGAAAAATACACTTAAATGGCAGTTTTACATTTAAGGTTTGTACTATCCCCTCCAAAAGGACTTTGCAATGGTTTAAACAAAATGTACAAAGGATTCTGCACTTGTACTTACAATTTCACATTCCCTCCTCGCTACATTTACTTGCGTCGCAATCTTCAAAACTTCTTTCTCTGAAGTGGGATATTCCTTCAATTTGGTGTCTGGTGAAACAAATAAAAAACGTTTTTGAAAAGCAGCACACACAGTACAAACCCTTTAAAAACACACGCCGAGTAAACGGACCCGCCGTCATTCATTGTACTGTATGCACACGCTCTGTGTCAGTCAGCACTGTATACTCCGCATTGGTCTCGGTCTCCGTCTCCCTCTCACAGTACTGTATTGTATTTCCATGAATGTTTTAGTCCCATAATTTAAAGGAACAAAAATGTCTACAAAGAGGTCTGCAAGGATTAGTACTGGAAACCTGACACGAATATCAAGGAAAAGCCTTACTTTGGATGTGAAAATGCAAGCGATAAAGCGAATTGAGGAGGGCGAGCGTCAGGTGGAAGTGGGTCGTGCATTAGACTTTGCTACATCGACCATTATAACAACTAGAAGCACCTGCTCCCTAGAGGAGCGGTCAGTGTGGTTGTTTTAACATCCTTATTCAAACATGTAATTCAAAATAACTTTCGCTGTGCAATTCAAAATACCTCACTGCATTGGAAAACGTGGGAGCCTTGGAATACCCTCTCCCGTGTGGTGGCGCTACATGATACACATTTACACAGACAATTTGTGTCCCACACACCAGTATTTGTTTGAATATAGTAACCATTACCCGTCTAATCATGACTCAATTATGACATGTGAACCTGCAGGATACTTGTGACATACAAGCTTCCTTTCTATGGATGGAGGAAAGAAATGAAACTGTATGGCCTTTGACAACAACACAGATGTAGACAGACAAAGGCTGACGAGACGATACAGATTTATAAAACAATGAATAATCTGTAACTTGGAAATAATGCACATTTGAGGTATAAAATCAATTTTATAGTTAAATTAGATTACATTTTATGGTTAAATCAGACAACTTTGTTAAACAATGCTGAAGGCGAGTTTGGCACTTGTTGAGCCCGTAGGCCCTGCAGCGTATATCAAACCACAGGCGGTGCGGGCAAACACACTCAGGAATGGGCATGGATAGCTTTGACATCCACAACCAAGGTACAAAATCAACTTAAATGGTTAAATTAGTCAATTTTGTCAAACTGTGCATAAGGCTGCTTGAGGCACAATATAAAAGTTGGTCTGCGTACAGACTGACGCACTCACACAGACGGGAGGGGGTTTATAAAAACATTGCAGAATCTTCCTCATCATACAGTTTGCATAAATCATCGATATCTCTCATGTCCTTATCCTGTAGGTAATACATGCATGTATATGCCTGAGATCACTGATACAAAATGCACAGAAGAACCTGACGGGTGGAACATAAGAATATCAAGTTTCAGGTGAAAAGCAAGACTCACTGATTTTCTCTTCGATAACTTGCACCAGGTGGATGTCATACTGCGTGACGATGGTAATAGCCATCCCTTTTCTACCTGTAAATGAAAAACAAATCTAATTTCACCGTTCAGTATGGTGACCATCTCATACACACTCCCCATACGAAAACAGCTGCATTTTAACAGGAATAACAGGCAGTCCCCGGTTTAAGAACACAATGTGTTCTTCAAAATGTGTTTGTAAGCTGGATGTTCGTAAACCGGAACAATAATTCCCCTTTAAATACATGTAATACGTGATCAATTGGTTCCTGAACGCAAATTAAACCCTTTTTTAAACATAAAAATTTCATTAAATCTGCTTTACAATCAAAATGAACGAGAATGCATCTGAAAAATGCAAAGGCCACCCGCATCCGCTTTGTATTCAGGCTTCTTCTTCCATATGCTAAACATCACAGAAATAGCTAAAATAAAATAAAATGACGATTTTCGACGATCTGGACCTTTGATCTTTTGATCAAAACAACCCAAAAAACAATGGGCTAGCTTTTGATTGGTGAACCAATTCAGTGACCTAATAAAGGGGGCCAGGCTAATAAAGTGATGCTATAAATACATACAGTAATACAAAAGACTAAAAACGTTGTTAGGGATCGAATGATATTAAACTTATGATCTGAGCCAATGTTGTAACTCTGATTCTTACAACAATTAATATCATTCGATCCCTAACAATACCTGTAAAGAGAACCAGCGAACATCATATCAATATTCAGTATACATCGGAACTAGTAATGTTTACAAATGAGTACAAGCAAGCAAGCCGTAACAAAGTGGCGGTACGTACCATCTAGTTATGCACAAGCATTAAATATAACCACCTTTAGAGGCCATTTTTCCCCGCAAAGCGGGGGTTGGCCTTTTTCGGGAACCGTGGTTGTTGTTGTTTTTTGGTCCCCTTTTTGAAGCAGCAGCATTGCTCAGCTAGCCAGCCCGGCAAAGGTCGAACAGCACCAGAACGACGCGAGTAACGAAGCAGCAGCTTTATGCACCAGCATTGCATACAGTTAATGTCTCAGGTATGATCATAGCGCTGAATGTCTGAGTTCTTATAATGGCTGCGCAGCGGGCAAAAGACGCATGACACCTGGGTTCAGACGTTAGACAGAATTTCATGACATTCTCCCCAGCGTTAAATCTACACTACCCCTAGGGGTGAAAGCAAGTGGGATAGCAGCATAGGAACTCAGGTAGTAAAAGAGTACATAGAGCAGCAAGTCATGTCAGTCTCAGCCGTAGCGATCGGGGCGTCGAATATCTCTTCCGGCACGTGTTCGGTAAGCGTCGGGAGCTTCAACTGCGAGACCAAAGTCCCCCACGTCGGAATAACCGCCCATCTCGGGAGACGGCGGCGGCGGCTCAGGGCCGACCGGATCGGGCGTGTGCGGGAGCAGAGCCGACGGTGAATTCCCCATCAACGGGTCCCCCTGGCCGAGTTCCGGCTGAACGGTATCCCCGCACGGAGCAAGATGACGAACCGAGACTGTAGACTCGCATCCATTTGGCAGCAGCACTCGAGTGTGCTCGGGATTGGCTTGGAGAATGTGAACCTTGTCGACAAGCGGGTCATATTTACTTTGACGAACAGCGAGTTTGAGGAAAGCCGGTCCGGGCTCAGCTAGCCAGCCCGGCAAAGGTCGAACAGCACCAGAACGACGCGAGTAACGAAACAGACGGTCGTAGGAGTTTGATTAGTAGCTGTGCATAATAAAGTCCTGATCGAGTTTAACGAGCACCATCCATCCAGGTCCATCGGTCCAGTCCTAGTCCTTGAGACTTAAGGCCCAGAGTAATGGCCTTCCATATAATGCCATTAAATCTTTCCACCTGACCGTTCCCCTGAGGCCTGTACGGGGTAGTATAGCTTAAAGCTATATTGCGCTGGAGCAAAAAGGTCCTCACATCCTGGGACAGAAACACAGCACCTCGATCGGTGTGTACGTAAGCCGGATTCCCGAACATGGAGAACAAAATCTGCAGACACCGGATAACCGTCGCAGCGGACATATTGCACGGGAAAGCAAAAGGGAATCTGGAGAACTCATCAACTATCGTGAGGAGATAGCGAGAGCTATCCGAGGCCGGTAGGCTAGGAATAGCAGGGAGACACGAAGCTGGTAAAGGCCCTTTAAAGTCCATTGCCAATCTCTCCCAATGCTGGTGCATA
Organism: Myxine glutinosa; assembly: GCF_964187855.1. NCBI lineage: Eukaryota > Metazoa > Chordata > Myxini > Myxiniformes > Myxinidae > Myxine > Myxine glutinosa. The sequence goes on along the minus strand of NC_136262.1, from coordinate 98,151,954 downwards.
ACTAGATGGTACGTACCGTCACTTTGTTACGGCTTGCTTGCTTGTACTCATTTGTAAACTTACAACAATTAATATCATTCGGCTCTTGTCTTGATCGACAACGCTGACTCATAAGCTGATTCGCGTCCCGATCTTCGGAGCGGATCCACAAGCATCGGACTCGGCTGCCCAGCTTTAGCACTGGCTTCGACTGCTGACGAGTTACCTGGGAGCCCAAGCTGATCTCACGGATGAGACAAAGCTCGCAGTGCTTAACTCTCGCGTGTCCCATTCTGTCTATCAGTACATTTCTCAGTGCGTCACGTACGATACTGCTGAAGCGGAACTACGCCGAATCTACATCAAGACTCGAAGCGCGGTCTACACCCGGTACCTGCTCTCCTCACGACGGCAGGACCCTTCGGAATCCATCGATCACTTCGTTCAGGATCTCCGCCGTTTAGCGAAGGACTGTACAGGTGAACCTAGATCCCATGAACAAGTCTGTGATGATTTAATGAGAGATGCATTTGTTTCCGGGGTATACTCACGCGCTGTTCGTCAAAGTAAATATGACCCGCTTGTCGACAAGGTTCACATTCTCCAAGCCAATCGCGAGCATGCTCGAGTGCTGTAAGATTGTTGTACGCTTGATTGTTGTAAGAATCAGAGTTACAACACGAACAAACAACCATTGGCTAGCAACCATTGTGCAGGTTTTATGAGCCTAATGGCATCCTCGTGAGTTGAATTTCCTTAGAAGAGAACTATTATTAATTATTATTGTCCCTCAAGCTTAGCTTTCAATTGGACGAACACTTGAATTCTCGTGGAAATACCGAAATAAATAAAAAATGGCAATAAATCAATGGATTGATGGGAATATTTAATTAAAAACAGAAGGCTAAACTGTTCACATCAAACCACGTGTGTTGGTCGTCTTGCTGACCTGCCCGTGCTGTGCGACCCACACGGTGGATATATGTTTTCGGCAGATTTGGAGTGTTGTGGTTAATCACCACCTGTACAACAGGAATATCCAGGCCTCTGGAAAACATTGCATACAAAAGTGAAAACTATATTTTCCTAACTGGCTCACAACATTACCGTATTAGTATTGGAATGAAGGAGAAAAAAAATTCCCACTGAAAACAACAACTATGTTATAATGACATTAATACCTCGCTGCCACGTCTGTAGCAATAAGGATTTTGAAGATACTGGACTTGAATTTTGCCAGCGTGGCGAGACGTTGTTGCTGTAGAGAAAGAGAGACTGGGATGAGAGGAGGAAAAATACAGGGACAGAAACAGACAGGAGCTGGCAATAGAGACAGCGAAGAGAACGAAGGGGGGGGGGGGAGTGGGAGAGAGAGGGGATGAAGAGAGGGAGGGGACAAAGAGAGGGAGGGGACAAAGAGAGGGAGGGGACAAAGAGAGGGAGGGGACAAAGAGAGGGAGGGGGCAAAGAGAGGGAGGGGGCAAAGAGAGGGAGGGGGCAAAGAGAGGGAGGGGACAAAGAGAGGGAGGGGACAAAGAGAGGGAGGGGACAAAGAGAGGGAGGGGACAAAGAGAGGGAGGGGACAAAGAGAGGGAGGGGACAAAGAGAGGGAGGGGACAAAGAGAGGGAGGGGACAAAGAGAGGGAGGGGACAAAGAGAAGGAGGGGACAAAGAGAAGGAGGGGACAAAGAGAGGGAGGGGACAAAGAGAGGGAGGGGACAAAGAGAGGGAGGGGACAAAGAGAGGGAGGGGACAAAGAGAGGGACGGGGACAAAGAGAGGGAGGAGACAAAGAGAGGGAGGAGACAAAGAGAGGGAGGGGACAAAGAGAGGAAGGGGACAAAGAGAGGGAGGGGACAAAGAGAGGGAGGGGACAAAGAGAGGGAGGGGACAAAGAGAGGGAGGGGACAAAGAGAGGGAGGGGACAAAGAGAGGGAGGGGACAAAGAGAGGGAGGGGACAAAGAGAGGGAGGGGACAAAGAGAGGGAGAGGACGAAGAGAGGGAGAAGACGAAGAGAGGGAGAAGACGAAGAGAGGGAGAGGACAAAGAGGCCAAAAGAGGTAGAGGGAGAGGACAACGAGAGGGAGAGAGAGAACAATGAGGAAGAACAGCGACAGATAAAGAATTGGGGACAATAGATGTGCACATACAGGGACAGCAGACATGCAGACATGCACACACAGGGACAGCAGAAGTGTATGCAAAGGGACAACAGACGTACATGCTCAGGGCCAACAGACGTACATGCTCAGAGCCAACAGACGCGCACACACGGGGACAACAGACGCATACTCAGAGACAACAGATGCACACGGACAACAGACGCGCACACACGGAGACAACAGACGCGCACACACGGAGACAGCAGACGCTCACTCACGGGGCCAGCAGATGTGCACAAGGATAACAGATGTGCACGCGTGGAGACAGAGACCCAGAGCTAACCTCAATGCATCCTTAAAAGGAAATCAAATAATTTGCACAGAGATGAACATATTAAACAATGAAAGTAAACTAATTCTAAATGTTCCTCACCTGGTGCATTAGAGAATGTAACGCTACGCTTGGAAAATTCATCTTGCGTAACATCATATTCAAAATTTGGCATTTCCTGCAGGCAAGTATAGTGTAGGCGTGACAAATGCGCACATTTGTAGTTTGCCAACTTTGTAATCCTGCAGAGGTCAACTCCGATCCACAGTGCACACATTGCTACTTTCATTGCACATACTTGCACGTGTTGGTGAACACGATGACAGGCCAATCTTCATGCTCGTCCTGAAGTCTTTGGATGAGATGCACCAGATACGCATCCTTTACCTGGTCTGGTACAAGGATGTACCGCTGGTCGAGCTCATCCACCGTACGCACACTGCAACAACAACCTTTTAGTATTGAACATGCAAATGTAAAACTAATGGATGTCCCAAATGACTAAAATAAATTGTTAAAACAATCAGAGGGCACAACCCTCATCCCAGAATAAGGACAATAATGATGAAAAACTGCCCAGAGTTGCTCCTTACGGTTCCTTTGACTCCCAGAAGAAAGGTTTGTTGAGTGTCAGGTCACGCAGTTCATTCAATGTATCCGTGAGTGTGGCGCTGAAGAGTAGCGTCTGTCGCTGTGCAGGAATTGCTTTGAAGATCTCCTGCAGGTCCTCAGAAAAATCGGTGTCTCCTTCTTCCAACAGACGATCCGCCTCATCGAGCACCTGGGAAGCGATTGCAGTAAAGGATGGCAATTCCGATATCAAAGCACGAGGATAAATGACCTGCCGCAAAGACAGTGAAGAACACGAACCAGGAATTTGATGTTCTTCAGACTGAAGGAGCTGTCGCTACGAAGATGGTCAGCCAGCCGCCCAGGGGTAGCAATGACCACATGAGGTTTCCGAGAAAGCTTCAGGGCTTGTTGTACTATGTCTGCAAAGGGGTCGCAAATGAAACTATTAAACCAACAACCATCACTTAATCGTCTTAATGTGAAGGGCAATAATTAATAAATAAGGTTTTCATGTAACTGTGCTGCTGAAATAAGGTTTATACAAAAAGTGGCAAAAACAGGTCCTATAAGTGAAGGACATCCTAAACTACCTCGAAAATCATCTTCAAGTTGGACAATGTGCAGAATATGCAAAATGGTACATACTCATCCCTCCAATGATGACAGCATCTTTCACTCCCAGCGGTTTACCCAAGACACAGAATTGCTCGGCGATCTGACAAGCCAATTCTCTGGGGTTGGGGGAGAGGGATTGGGGAAACCATGGGGTGGAATATATATTTTCAACACCGAGTACACGACATAAAGATGCTGGAGATTGTGTTATCATAAAAAAAAAAAATCAGCAACTTGTAAGTCTGCAGTAAATGGTCACAAACGGAATTAATGCACACCTGGTAGGAGTCAGGACCAAGCAGAAGATTCCGTAAGGATCTTCAGCTAACTTCTGTAGAATGGGAAGAACAAATGCCAGAGTCTTGCCACTGCCAGTTTTAGCACATCCAAGGCAGTCCTGACCTTAAAAACAAAAAAAAGATTTGAGAACATGAGAACTTGCACCACTGTCAATGGTTCCTCCTGTTCATCCAAAATATAACAGAAACCAGTAGGTACATCTAGAATAGTTGGTAGTGGTAGTACCGTAGCCTTGTACAATGTCCTGCCTACCAGAATGAAATGAACCCTCCTGATTGGGAAGACCTTTTTGACATGCAGACGATCACACGAGACAACACAGCACTGTTAGATATGACAAACACACAGCCACTGAGCTTGGCGGAAGTGATGTCACTTCCTGGGGCACTCTCGGTACCAGTGATGCCACAAAAATGGCGCAGCTTTTCTCACGACACGAGGCAGGGCATTTTCTAAGGAGGAATTTCCTCCTCCCCATAGATGCCAACATATGGTTGTTTGTCCCTGTCTTTTCCTTTAAAATTCTGAGCGTCAAGCAAGGAAGCAGCGCGTATCATTTTAAAAGTCTTTGTTACGACTCGGCCAGGGTTTGAACCGCCAACCGCCCAGACTCAGAGTGGGACACTCTAACGATTACAACACCAAATCTGAACAACTTTCATATAAAATTCATCATTTTCCTCCCAAACTCTTCTTCCCGAGCTCCAAACTGTATGTTCCCAGAAGTTTTTGATGGCGTTCCCATCAGACCACTGTGGTGCCCAGGAAAGAAGCCGCAACCGAATCCATCTCTTTTGCAGTATGGAGCACAGTGTAGGAAGATGGTGTCATGTCATACATTCAGAATGCCCGCTATCTGGAAGAAGAATGGGCATCAGCTTGTGCCTGGCCACGATAGAATCCTGACATGAACATGATTGAACGCGAGTCGTGGAAAAGCCGAGCATTGCCAAGTAATATGCAAGAGCCGTGCCAGAGATTTTGTACGAGAGCACAATGGAGAAGGTGGTGAGAGGGAGACCCCTCACTGTTGGGATCAAGGTGAGAAGGAAGGAGAAGGATGAGCAGCAGGATCCGAAACAGAATCTACTTGACGTTTGGTGAAATCTGGATCATACGAGATATCATCGATTCGATGCCTTAACGGGTAGAAAGATGACGCACACTGTAAGAGTGTGTGTGTGTGTGTGTGTGTGTGTGTGTGTGTGGTGTTTATACACTGTCTATCTCTCCCCCTATCTCTCCTCCTCCAACGCTCCCTGCCCCCACTCTTCCCCTCCCCTCTCCCCATCCCATTCCCATTCCCCACACCTCCTCCTCCTTCCCCCTTATCTCCCCTCTCTCCCTTCCCCTGTCCCTCTGTCCTCCCTTTCCCCTTTCTTCCCCTCCCCCCCCAAACCCATTTCCCCCCTCTCCCCACCCCCCCAACTCCCTTTTCCCCCCTGTCCCTCTCTCCTCCCTTTCCCCCTTCTTCCTCCTTTCCCATCCACTCCCCCAACTCTATCTCCCCCCCCTCTCCCCCGGGCACTTCATATATTCCATTTGAATGTGCCCGTATCTCAAGTTGTTAAAGTTTGTATTATATTTCGACAGGCAGCGCAGGAAAGCAGGAATGATTTTGGCAGAGGCAGGTGAGTATTGTCGCGCAACTCCGGTTAACACCAGAGTCGCGGATGGCCTAAACGGTCTTATTCGGAGGCAACTACCCAAACACGGATTTGGCTATGGCCGCGCGGGAGGAAGAAGGAAAATGGAGGCTGCGGCGAAAGCACTTAACTGCAGCGTGCCGGCGTAGCTCCGGTCCTGTAAGGGGCAATCAACTCAAGCGGGCACAGGTTTGAATGGGAAAGGACAAATAATACAAGGGTTTATATTATAATAAAGGCAAGGACAGGAAAATACGCCCCGATAATAAAACAAGGTAACTAAATTGGGATCCCACACACCTACAGATTTCAGAAACGAGCCGAGGGGATATGAATTAATAAAAAGAACACGTTCGTCATGTAGTGTACGTGGCGTGCGGTCTTATCTGTCTTGTCCGTCCAATCTCCGCTGCACACCACGAGATCCCTTGCTCCAGCGCCCCAGCACCGCGAAGGCCCGGGCCAGCGCCCACTCCAGGCTCCTCGTCGACCCCCATGAGGTCCGTGCACCAAAGGTTCAACGCAGGGCTGCACGAAACAAGCGAACTCCACTCGGGCTCGGACTCACAAGCCAACTCTGAACTCAACCAGGGCCAGGACTCTCTCAACTCGGGATCGCACCGGGACTGCCAGGGCCAGGAATCTGCCAGGAATGCCAACTAACTGCGCGCCGTCCTGCCACGTCTCAAAACCAACTCCAATCTCTTCTCTCAAACGAACTGCCCTCTCAACTCTCGAAAATGGCGTTCGGCGCTCGTTAATATCTGCCGGCCCGTGACGTCAGCCTCGGTGGGCTGCCAACCAATCAGTCTCCTCCACCGACTCGCCCAGGTGCACGCCCACTGCGTCACTCACTCCCGCTCCTTGCGTCATAGCACGTGCTATTCGAGGTGGATAGGCCTGTCGGAAGTGTAAGTGGCGGCGGCCATTCGGTGGTGTCCGGGTCTGGTTTCTTCCTATGTCATGTCAGGGGGGAAAGGCGTTATTTAGTGTTGGAAAGGATCCGTCGGAATGTCTATGTGGTGTGCGGTGCCAAAATGGACAAAGGTTTGGCTAACCATGTGAGGACACACTGGGGCACTACTCCTTTATCCCTACACTACTTATCACTCGAACCTCCTGGTAGATTCACAAGTATACATCTTAACCGACAAAACGCCGACACATGAACTTATTACAAGGTAGTGTTCCTTAACGCGACACCTCAAAGCATGTTACCTACGCAGCTCTATCTGCTCTACATATCACTACCCACCAGACATAACAGTATACAGTAGGTGTAATCGAGGGAGCAGTATGAGGAGCACGTTGTAGTGCTGCTTACAGTTACAGTATGAGGAGCACGGTGTAGTGGTGCTTACAGTATGAGGAGCACGTTGTAGTGGTGCTTACAGTATGAGGAACACATTGTAGTGGTGCGTACAGTATAAAGAGCACATTGTGGTGGTGCGTCCAGTATGAGGAGCACATTGTAGTGGTGCTTACAATACAAGGGGCACGTTGTAGTGGTGCTTACAGTATGAGGAGCACGTTGTAGTGGTGCTTACAGTATGAGGAACCTGATGTTGGTGTTATACAAAAATCGAACCTTGTGACGTTTTGCTAATGGTGGTGACTACACAATACGTTTCACTGGTTAAAAATGAACTACACGAGACGAGTTCACAGCAGCAGGGAGATTTCGGTCTCTCACAGAAAGTAGACCCCGCCCGGGTACCCGCGGTCGCAACATCGCATTCCGAGCTGCAAAGCACTGGTGTCGAGACCGTTTGGGTTATTGCATGACGGTGGTTGTAATGGGATTGTGGTGGTTGCAATAGGATCGTGGTGGTTGTAATGGGACCGTGGTGGTTGCAATGGGATCGTGGTGGTTGCAATGGGATCGTGGTGGTTGCAATGGGATCGTGGTGGTTGCAATGGGATCGTGGTGGTTGCAATGGGATCGTGGTGGTTGCAATGGGATCGTGGTGGTTGCAATGGGATCGTGGTGGTTGCAATGGGATCGTGGTGGTTGCAATGGGACCGTGGTGGTTATAATGGGACCGTGGTGGTTGAAATGGGACCGTGGTGGTTGCAATGGGACCGTGGTGGTTGCAATGGGATCGTGGTGGTTGCAATGAGATTGTGGTGTTGGTAATGGGATCGTGGTAGTTGTAATGGGATCGTGGTGGTTGTAATGGAATCCATTGTGGTTGCAATGGGACCGTGGTGGTTGCAATGGGACCGTGGTGGTTGAAATGAGACCGTGGTGGTTGCAATGGGACCGTGGTGGTTGCAATGGAACCGTGGTGGTTGCAATGGGACCGTGGTGGTTGCAATGGGATCGTGGTGGTTGCAATGGGATCGTGGTGGTTGCAATGGGATCGTGGTGGTTGCAATGAGATTGTGGTGTTGGTAATGGGATCGTGGTAGTTGTAACGGAATCGTTGTGGTTGCAATGGGACCGTGGTGGTTGCAATGGGACCGTGGTGGTTGCAATGGGACCGTGGTGGTTGAAATGAGACCGTGGTGGTTGCAATGGGATCGTGGTGGTTGTCATGGGATCGTGGTAGTTGTAATGGGATCGAGGCTGTTGTAATGGGATCGTGGTGGTTGTCATGGGATCGTGGTGGTTGTAATGGGATCGTGGTGGTTGTCATGGGATCGTGGTAGTCGTAATGGGATCGAGGCTGTTGTAATGGGATCGTGGTAGTTGTAATGGGGTCGTGGTCGTTGCAATGGGATCGTGGTGGTTGCAATGGGACCGTGGTGGTTGCAATGGGACCGTGGTGGTTGCAATGGGATTGCGGTGGTTGCAATTGGATCGTGGTGGTTGCAATGGGATCGTGGTGGTTGCAATGGGATATTGGTGGTTATAATGGGACTGTGGTGGTTATAATGGGACCGTGGTGGTTGAAATGGGACCGTGGTGGTTGCAATGGGACCGTGGTGGTTGCAATGGGACTGTGGTGGTTGCAATGGGATCGTGGTGGTTGCAATGGGATCGTGGTGGTTGCAATGGGATCGTGGTGGTTGCAATGAGATTGTGGTGTTGGTAATGGGATCGTGGTAGTTGTAACGGAATCGTTGTGGTTGCAATGGGACCGTGGTGGTTGCAATGGGACCGTGGTGGTTGCAATGGGACCGTGGTGGTTGAAATGAGACCGTGGTGGTTGCAATGGGATCGTGATGGTTGTCATGGGATCGTGGTAGTTGTAATGGGATCGAGGCTGTTGTAATGGGATCGTGGTGGTTGTCATGGGGTCGTGGTGGTTGTAATGGGATCGTGGTGGTTGTCATGGGATCGTGGTAGTCGTAATGGGATCGAGGCTGTTGTAATGGGATCGTGGTAGTTGTAATGGGGTCGTGGTCGTTGCAATGGGATCGTGGTGGCTGCAATGGGATCGTGGTGGTTGTAATGGGATTGTGGTTGTGTATCAAGACAAATTACCTCTTAAAATAGCCGGGATGCAGTTCTCCTGAACAGAAGTGGGTTTACCGATGCCCATCTGCGCACACTGCCTGACCAACCAACCTTCCACACCCAACAAGCTGAACCCCGCCATGACACGTGTGCGCAAGTGAAGTGGGTGGGCTCGGGGCTCGGGCTGTGGCCTGTGGGCAGTGGGATGGGAGCCAACAGGAAGCGTGACGTAAGGCGGAAGTGGACCTTTCATTGGCTAACGTCAACCGAGACGTGTTTCGAACTTTGACCCGAATTATCTTAAATTCTGGACTTAAAGTTCGCCTTATGCCACCAACTCTTAAATTTCATTGTTTTATTATTTTCCCGCCTGTATTTCACTTTTTAACTCGCCAGGGTCTGGCTTTATCTCATTCGCATGAACGACTCAGGTAACTGTTTCTTTCATTGGTTGGTACTGGGCACGTGACGTGAGTGCAACTTTAGGGGCGGAGCGTGGCGGTTCAACACGAGCGAAGGAATAAAAATTACGTTAATCGGAATGGAATATTTATTTCATTGCAAAGAAATACTGCTCCTGAAACTGTCCTGTGCAGAGGCTCTTTTTATCATTTTCAAAGAAAAAAAGGTTTTTACATTAAAAAAAAAAAATATTATTTTCATTAAAAACTAGAGCAATGCGACTGTGTTGCCAATATGCCTCCGCGTCGTCCCTGCGCGTGATATTGGGTAGATGCCCTCATTCACTGTCCTAAAAAAAACATGTTTGATTTAAATCTTTTCAGCTGTTTTCAAGTATCCCATGTTGTTACTACACATGACAGGTTTCACATCGATACGTGAAGTTGTTTCGGAGAAGGGATGTTTTTAAATATCGGCTTTCAAGCTAATATGGCTGCCAAACCACGTGATATATGACATGGAAAATGTACACTCTGCATATGTATGGGTATGGGATCACGTTTGTGAAGTTTCGTGTTGATCGGATAAGGTTTGTTTTTCTGGCCAAGATGGCTGCCAAATCTCGTGACCTACGTCATCATTTTCAAACTATATGCTACAATGGTGTTAGATGACATTTGTAAAATTTCGCATTGATAGGGTAAGAGGTTTCAGAGATATAATTATAGCAAAATTGATAGGATGTTTGAAACCTATTAATTTAATATTTTCCTTCAATCCAATATGGCTGCCACACCATGTGACCAATGATGTTTTCGTGATCAACTTTTAATTGCCATTCCTAGTCAATGACACACGTAAAGTTTCGAGTCAATCAATTTGGTGGTATGGGAGAAAATGTTTTTAAAAAATGTTTTAGGTTAAATCCAATATGGCTTCCAGACCATGTGACCTATGATGTCATAAATTTAATATTTCAATACAAATGGGTCATATATCATATGCGTGCAATTTTAGATTTTTAGGATAAGCCATTCGATTAAAACATTTATGGCTGGTATACCACTTCACCTATGATGTCATTATCAAGCGTTTGTTCCCCATTGGGAGTAATTGACAATGTGCCAAGTTTCAATTTTTTCCATTCAGCAGGTTTCCGAGAAATATTCTTTAAATTATTTGCGTTTAATCCAAGATGGCTGCCATACCACGTGACCTATGACATCACAATTAACACAGAAACATTCTGCATGGGTGTCGCTCCTACCCTGAAAGTTTTGTCGCAATCGGATATGTGGTTGCTGAGAAAAACGACGTTTAACCTGTACGGACGGATGTACGGACGGATGTACGGACGGACGGACGGACGGACGGACAACCCAAAACCATAATGCCTCCGGTCACTTTAGTTTTTCTTTATCGTGTCATTTTTTTTTCTTTCGTCACTTTTTCGTGAATTTTTGGCTTTGGTTTTCACGTGACTTTTGGGGTCACTTTTTCGGGTTTGGAGGCATAAAAACACTCAAAGTGCCAAAGGTTTGCATAAATAGAGTTCGCAAGAATATCCAAACTTACACCTACAAAGTTTAGTCCAGCCATTTTACAGTTTCACGGGACAAAACTGGCACAAAAGAATTTTTTCTTGATTTGTTTACTGTTCATCACCACTAAAAAACATTAAAAGTCCCAGTCCAGGAAAATTTGGGAAAGTTGTAAAAACGCGTTTTTCCTTTTTCCTTTCATTTGAGGTCATATCGGCCATTGTTGAATGCATAATATGTCCAGATTTCAGCCCTTGGTGTGGCCAGAAACCTCATTTTAGTGTCCATTATCATATTTTATGGCGATCAGAATGAAATGGAAGTATAAATTATGTCCTGTGCCATGTAAGTCATTTTGAAGAGTTTGTCATGAAATTATACATCATAATGATGTTTCCGTAACTATTGCAGATGGAAACATGATTTTGGTCTTCCAGCAGTTGGTGGTTGCAGCCAAGGCATCTATCTGATAATGCTGCAGATATGTTTAAGTTTGTACTATGGAACTAACCATGTGCTCTGTTTGATGAATCTCTAATTGATGAAATCAGGTGTTGCGGATGTCATTCGGTCTAAATTAAATGAAGCTGGTCAGGGAGCATCAACCAATGAAGTACAATATGTAATAGATGGAGGGCCCTGCTCCACCAGATACCGGAGGCCTCCTGGATCACCAACCTATAGGGAAGTGTGCCTAACCAATGCTGAGTATGTGCCACGGAAATATGGCCAAGCAATTGTTGCGGTTTTGCCATAAAGGCAAACCCCCTTTAGTTAATTGCACGACAACATGTAGCCTGCAGTAGATAGTTATTTCTTATTGAATGTAAAGATTAGCCCTTTCCCATTGTGTAGTAATCAAGACCATTATGCGTTGAGAGTAGGCAGGATTTCAAACCTTCGTGTGGTTGAAAGAAGACATTACTAATGAGCAGGAAGGCGTGGCCAAAAGAACAGGCCCACGTGACCAATGACGGGTCGGGAACACGTCACCAGCAAGTGACCAATGGGGTGTGAAATCTCCCCGAATGAAAGGGGGAAGGAGGACTGAAACCTTCATTGGGGGAGGGGGGATTGAAGGCCAGCACGTGACCAACCTCAGCCAATGCGAGGCTGTGGAACATTCGAGAAGCTTTTCGGGTGTGATAAAAACCCCCGCCGATCGCATTTCCAGCCTCTTGCTCTTGGATTTTGCTGCGCCACGACATCCCTCTTGCCCGGACCCTCTTGCTCTGGGATTGTGCTTCGACGACACTCCTCTTGCTCTGGACTCTTGCTCTTGGATTTTGCTTCGCCATGACATCTCTTGCCCGGACCCTCTTGCATTGTGCTTCGCCGATCCTCTTGCCCTTTGTGCTTCGCCGATCTCTCGCTCTGATCTGGCTGACCTGCAAGCATTGGCCTCTCGCGTGACTCACCTGAAGCTGAAGCTTGTCTACCTGCGCTGAAGCTCGTCTGCCTGTGTTGAAGTTTGTCGTCCAGATACCTCATCCGGATCGAGGACCGACTACGTGGCCACGTTCAAGTCAATCCCAGCACGTACATCGGTACGATAATAACCAGTGTGTTATTCCCTGTGTGCGTGTGTGAGAGTGTGAAGGCGCCTGTGGGGTTTATTATTAGGTAAGGATTGAATCTTCGTCTCTGTTGCTCTGTGCCTTCTAAATAAAAGGCTGTACATTTTGTGTTACTTTCAAACCTGTTCGATACGTCTTTTCTCCATTGGCCTAGCATCATCCGAGACCGAATTTGGCTTGAATCAGGTCCGTAAATCAATTCAGGTAACGCCGCTTTCCACACAGTGCAAATCCGCTCGGCACTCAATAAAGTGTGGGAAGCGAGGGTTCGATCCCCGGTTTCTTCGGTTGCATGTCTTGAAGGTATTTGGGATCAATTGTCCAGCAAACTCTTTGGCGCGTGGCTGGGAGGTTGGCGATCGGAATTGCTTAGCAATCCGTCAATCACGAGCTTAGTGGCTCGCGGTCGGCGGCCTCAGTGGAACCGGAGTTCGAGGATGAACGGGGCATAAACCCCCCCTTAACACGTCGACAAACTCGGCATCCGCAACAAAATCATAGTATTTGATGGGTATGCAACACCATCTACGAAAGATGCCACACATCATCGGAGAGTAAAGAGAAAAGTACGAATGGAAATCACATTCACATATGCGATCAAAGTGACCCAGAAGAAAGAAAATTTTCTATCAAGTGTGAAGAATAAGGAGAAGAATAAGGAGTTGAAAGTGCTCCACACTACCAGAGTTAAGAATTTTTACCATTTGTATTTTTGTCAAAACTGTATTTTTATTTTACGGTGTGAGTGCCGACTGTTTCCAGTTAGATCTCGGTGTAAATCGTGCATACCTGTGTATAATCGTCGGTTGGTTTCTGCTGCGTTTTTCAGGCCTGGTTTTCCAGGCCTCGAGGCTTTGTTGTCTCCTCTCGGCGGTCGTTTGTGGTCCATTTACTTTCGTTCTCTCACTGTTTTTTTCAGTCTTTTTTTCACCCCATACTTCCCCGAACATCTTACCCTGTTTCGTCTTAATACAAAGAAAAATAATAACAATCAAATTTCCTCTCAAATGTTGTACTTGTGTGCTTCCCCATCTTGTCTCCCACTCCCTTTATTTCGTCTTATGTGTCCGTTTGTTTTTTTTTGTCATCAATTTTAGCTCTTACACGAGCCTCGATCTTGTGTACCAAAAAAAAAAAAAAGATGATGGGTGAATGTCAAGTTGTTCATGTTGATGCACATCTCCTAATGACGCAGATGACATCACAGTCAGCAACATTACCAGATACTGTTCTGATAGGAGATGACACAGACCTATTGGTGTTGCTGTGTTACTATGCTGATCGATCTATCAAATGTGAAGAATAAGGAGAAGTTCCTTAAGATATCTGTGAATGCCCTCAGGTACAAGAGATTCTGGGAGAGGGTTGCAGTGAACGCTCTTCCGTGATGTCGCGGAGTTTGCCGCCTACTTCTGCATCTGCTGAATTCCATAGCATTAGGGTACATCTTCAAGTCGAGCAGTGGATAGGTGTCTCACCCTTACGGCCGAAGACTGGGGTTGGTGTTTAGCTGATGGACGTCTACTTCCGGTCATGGCAGATATACAGCCTCCCCAGCCTCACTGTTGTCTATTATTAGATGCAGGTGTATGACAGACTGCAGCCCAAGTAGATGTTCTTGTCAGAAGAACAACCTGGAATGTTACCATGGTTGTGGCCATTGTCGTGGGTCTGGATGCTCCAACTCTTCACATGTCATCAGTGCCAATGAGAAAATGGATGGGGTTGATGAATGTGACAATTAATAGGATGAATCATTAATGTCAATCAACACTTTTGTTGTAACCTTGACTTTCTTTTTTATAATTTACTTGATTTATATGGATGAACAGAACTCATTTATACTTACAATTGATCCATGTTCTCTTAAAAAATTTAATGTTGAGTTTCATGTTCAACACAAGAGGTAAAATTTAGTTCAATTCAAAGTTATTTGCAAATGTATCTTAGTTCATCTGAAAATAGATGTGGAGATGTACAGTATCTGCAACATTGTGAACTGATATTAGGATTCTTTTTCCACTATTGGAAATTTTGTACTAGTCAAAGTATATTTTCCATCTTAGTTTCAAGCAACAACCATGTAATTTCACTGCTTAATAGGGTTCATTAAACTTTGCAGTATTACTTGTCATTTTGTTTAATTTGAAAATAATTATCTTGTTTTCTCATCTGTTGAATTGCAATAAACATTTCGTGCACATGATTGCTCCTTAATAATTTTTTTACTTATCTTTTTATATTTCTATGATCATTTTAATAATTGATTCCTTTTGGGAAATTATATCAGGGAAAGGGTATTTACAGTTCATTACCTCTGCCACCCAAAGTGGATGGAGGTTATGTTTTCACCCCTGTCTGTTTGTCTGTCCGTTTGTCTGTGAACAAAATATCTCAAAAGGTTGTGGACTGTTTCGGACCAGATTTAGCAGAGATGTAGTGTGCAGTCACGTGAAAATGTAAGTACACCCCATGTAAAGTTTTGACTTTTTCAACATATTTCAACATACAGCTATTTGATCTTCATTTCAACAATATTGACAGATAAAGGTGAGATAATATAACAAATATCATGAAACATTTACATTTTGTAGTCCATTGTATAATTTAAATAAACATAAATGCAAATTTCGCGTTTGGAAAAAGTAATAAGTACACCCCTACATTTATCACTACTTCAAATACCTAAAATTAGAATCAGGTGCACCGGCTCAGGTGCAAATGATTAGAACATCGTTAGAGAGGATCTTGGAGGAACCTGCCTTATTTAAACCTCAGACATTTAGTTTGGTTTGCTCTTTGTTGTTGAAGTGTGCGGCGTCACCATGCCTCGATCAAAAGAGCTCTCTGAGGCCTTCAGAAAGAAGGTTATAGATGCCTCCGAGTCTGGGAAGGGATTTAAAAAGATCTCCAAACAATTTGAAATCAATCATTCGACTGTCCGGAAGATCATCTACAAGTGGAGAAGATTCCAACAACTGCCAACTTGTTCAGGCCAGGCCGCCCCAGCAAGTTCAGCCCGAGAGCAGACCGCAAGATGCTGAAAAGTCTCTAAGAACCCCAGAATGTCATCACGGGACCTACAGGTAGCTCTTGCCACTGTTGATGTCAAAGTGCACGAGTCTACCATTAGAAAGAGGCTGCACAAATTTGATCTACAAGGGAGGTGTGCCAGGAGGAAAC
This sequence comes from Myxine glutinosa, assembly GCF_964187855.1. NCBI lineage: Eukaryota > Metazoa > Chordata > Myxini > Myxiniformes > Myxinidae > Myxine > Myxine glutinosa. The sequence continues at coordinate 98,136,302 of NC_136262.1, read as the reverse complement.
CTTTGCTGTCCAGAAAGAACATCAGGGCAAGACTAAAGTTTGCCAATGAACACCTAGGCAAAGACCAGCACTTCTGTAACAATGTGTTCTGGACAGATGAGTCAAAGGTAGAGCTATTTGGCCACAGTACCAGAAGACATGTTTGGCGAAAACCAAAGACAGCAATTGACCACAAGAACCTGATACCAACTGTAAAGCATGGTGGTGGAAATATTATGATTTGGGGCAGCTTTGCTGCATCAGGGCCTGGGAAGCTCACCATCATAGAATCTACTATGAATTCTTCATTGTACCAGAGGGTGCTTGAGGATAATGTGAGGCCATCTGTCGGAAAGTTGAAGCTCAACCGAAGGTGGACCTTGCAACATGACAATGACCCTAAACATACCAGTAAATCCACCAAGGAATGGCTGAAAAGAAAGAAATGGAGGGTTCTGGAATGGACAAGTCAAAGCCCGGATCTTAATCCCATCGAGGTGTTGTGGGGGATTTGAAACGAGCTGTGCATGCAAGAAACCCCTCAAACATCGCACAGCTGAAAGAATTCTGCTTGTAGGAGTGGGCAAAAATTTCTCCCAGTCGATGTCAGAGACTGGTAGACAGTCATAAGAAACGCCGACTTGAGCTTATTTCTGCCAAAGGCAATACCACCTATTAGACCCAAGGGTGTACTTACTTTTTCCACATGCGAAATTTGCATTTCTTTTTATTTAAATTAATACAATGGACTACAAAATGTAAATGTTTCATGATATTTGTTATATTATATCACCTTTATCTATCAATATTGTTACAGACGTGGCTTAGATGTTAGTTTACCGAGCGGTTTTGGTATGACCACGTCTGCACAAGTTACCGATTATACTCGACGTTGACGAAGCCGCGCCACGCTGGCTCAATAAGAAAAAGAAGACACCCGGCTGGGTTATAAAATGACGACACCAGGGATACGGTTCTCAAGACCTCCGGAGGAGATTATATTCGTTACGGAAAAGGTTAGATTACAGGGGCTAGAGGTACAACATAGAAAGACAAGCACTTAGACACAATCTTATATTATTCCCCAACAGACGACAGGCAAACGGGACAAGGCTGACTCACACGGGGGTTGATGAAAAGGACAGCGGGTATCGACTATCGATGGCTCAAGGTGCACTCTTGGCTCAAGGACAGGGTCGACCCGGTCCGGTCCAGAGATGCGGAAGGTTGCACAGCGCTCGAGGTGGTAACGTTCTTTCACAGGCGGGTTCTCTTCCTCTCAGCGGTCGTAGGCAACGTTCTTTCTCCAGCTGGGGGCGCATCTGTTTCAGCGCTCGCAGGTCCTTCCTTCTCCAGCTGGGGGCGCATCTGTTTCAGCGCTCGCAGGTCCTTCCTTCTCCAGCTGGGGGCGCATCTGACGTCACATCCGGCGCGGGGCCGCGTATATCCGGCGGGGAGTGACACGCCCTCGGCTCGTTAGCTCCGCCCCAGATGGAATCGGCACGTTGCTTCTCATTGGGTGCGTGGGGGGGTTACTGGCTCCGCCCCTGACGAGGAGCTGACAGCCAGCCCCTTCGGGGTAACGCCGTGGAGCGCATGGTCATGGCGGGTAACCGAGCCGGTGTGAGGACGCACACTCCCCGCCCCTCTGTTGTTGTAGTCGTAGTTGTAGTTGTAATTGTTGTTGTAGTTGTTGTTTGGGGAAGAAGATGGGAGGAGGTATGGGAAAGGTCCTAAACTCACTACTGATGCCATATAATCACATTCTGGTGCAACGAAGAGTCATAATTAATGGAGACGAGGCCTTAACTGACATAGAATAAGAATAACTAGGAAGATGTCCGAAAGTTGTCTACGTGTGGTGCGGTGGACCTGGGCACGACATTTAATGGGGGAATAAGGGGAAGGTCGGCTCTACTGATTGTTATTTACATGCAATGGGACTAAGGAATGGGGGATTGGGGAAAGTTGGGGAGTATTGGAGAAATAGGGGAATATTTACCAGCGGATATGGAGGCCAAATTCCATATTCGCAACATTGCACCCTTCTCTACCCTCGGGGCGTCCCGACCCGATAAATTTTTACCTACTTTAGTGTGGCACGCAATGTAGTTCCCTCTACTATTAACTCTACCCTGAGTGCGACAGTTTTACAGATATTCACAAATGAGTAAATATGTCCCCCTGCGACGTTGCACCCTTCTCCTCACAGAAACACACCCACAGGATAACCGAATCCGGAAAGAATCCTCAAACTAAACATACAGCCGGTAGGGAGCATTATTTACAAGACTACGCTGCTATTTACACTACGATCCAGGACCTGTTTTTGGAGGAACACATGCAGATGTTATGCATAGAGAGAGCGCGCTTGCCAACATCGATACACCAACCCACGAGTGCTCTGTGGCCGACGGCCTTTAATAACGTGCAGAGCACCCTTCCCGAGCATCAACAGCACCACCCCACCACCAATCGGTGCAGTCACCATTGTTCATTGGAATAAAAATAAATTCGACAACCCCTAACCCTGCAGGTGTCTCTTGCTCTTCTTGTGGTGCACTTGGTGGTGTTAACTATTAGTGGTTCACCTGTATGGCATAGGTGCCACGTTGATCCATAGGTCCATCCCAGGGTGGTGCTTGGCCGCAAACGAACTGCGGTCCATTGTGGGTGGCCACAAACATTGCGGTCCATATGGTGTATCGATCCCGGCAGCAAACAGCGAAAGTGCAGGCCCACAACTGCGCAGCCAGCACCTCTCTCTCCTCTCTCTCTACCCCAAAGCCAGATCCTCGGAGGTGGGAGACAAAAGAAGCAGACAAGTGAGTAAGGTGGTAAGGGCGCAAAAGTGCACGCAATGTAAGGTGATGCACACTGGGGGCACATGGGAACCAGGTGAGACAGGTACGTTCCTATCGTACGCCCCCCCCCCCCCACCAGGTAACCTACATGGCCCCCCCCTTACCCCTTACTGTATCCACAAAACACAACACTACCCATAAACATCTACTTTACAAATCAACAAACATCCCTACTGTCTTCCCCGTTCCTCCCATAAACCAAATTCGTCTTCTCTCCCTCCTAACCAATCAAATTTGCCATTTTCAACTCTCATCAAAATTTGCCATTTTCAACTCAACATCAAAATTTGCCATTACCAATTCATCATCAGTCCCTCCTAGGGAGGGAGAGATGGAATCACCCCAATGTCTCATCCACGTCGTGATGCGTCTCACAAATCCTCACAGCAATTCTCATTTCCTGCACAAAACAAAGAAAACACAGGTGTGGAGTCATCATCATCACAGGTAAGTGGCTGCGTATGGTGCGACAGGTTCATCAATCCTAACTATTTCCTAAATGACTTTAACAACTTTACACTACCCGGGGTCTTTCTCCGGCCAAACCATTGGCCCTCTTACACTATGGGTTCTAAAAACCAATTCCCATTGGCCAACTGTGGTGCTTTTCAATTTGGGGTCTCACTCCCCCGATTCATCTCCCGGTGCCCTCGCACAATTTCTGGGCTGCGGCGTGTACCTCTCCCAGTGGGTCTACCCACCTGCACACCTCCACCACTGCAGTTGCCTCCGAGCTTACCTGCTCCTTGCCCTAACCTAACTACCTGGGGAAGGCCCTCTGGCACTCTCCCCACTCGGTGCCCTCTCTGGCACTGGGCTACCCGGGTCCGTCCTCCGGATCCTCGGGCCCCATCCACAACTCTACCGGCTCCCAGAGCCCACCTGCGGCCTCACCTGGCCGACATCCTCACAGTGGTGGAGTGCCCAACCAACTACACACACTAACAGGCTACACGCCCAGCCATTTCCACAACACTAATGCACCCATTCACAACACCATTCTGCAACCGCACCACAAATGCCAATATCCAACCACAATTTACCTGCACCCTCTACCTAACACTTACACTACCCGCCCCGGGTACTCGTGAAAGGGGTCCACTCTTCCCCCATCCACACCTTCGCACCATGCACACCACTCCGTACCACTCACTCCAACTCTCTCCACACACCTGTACCTGCACACCTGTGCTCTCACACCTGGTGCCACCTGCACCCTTCTCTCCCCCAAGCGCATTCGCGCTGATCCACACACTCACTACTCATACACTGCTCCACACACCTGTCCAGTTGCACACCTGTGCAATCACACCTGTTCAATTCTCACAAACACGGCATCATCTCAGCTAACTACTCCCTTCTGAAACTTGCGCTTCCCAGTCGTCCCTTTAAACTATTGCGCTCCCTCGTCATTATCATCCATACTAATCTACCTGCGTCCCCACTACAGGTATCAGTCACTAACTAATCTTAACGTTACCTAATGTCATCTTCTAGATCCCTACACACAATATCCTAACCCACCCGGGCTAGTTTTCACTGCCATACACCCCATAAGCTATTGCTCCTTTGCCCCCACATGGGAAGGGTGGCAGGGATGCCAGCCTTACCCACCGGGCCCATCGCTCACTACCAATTTTGCACATCAAATTTCAACAAATCAAAAATTTGCCAATCACTACCCATCATCTGCCAATCACTACTGCCAATCCCTTGCCAATCATCAAATTTTGTTTTTCTCTAATTTTGGGTCCAATACACTAACCTCATCACCCAGTCTACTCACTACTGCCTCTCGGTGCGCCAATTCCTGTCCAAAGCCCGGCTTCGTAAAGCCAAGCAATGGATGCTGGTTGTTTTGTGCCAGCGGCTGGATGCGTCCGGCACTCGGTGCAGGGACGGGGGTTTACCCGTGCCGAGATCCCACACACCACCTCGGCGTGGAGCCATCCAATGTCCCGATCTCGACCTGCCGGCACGTCTCAACCAAACGTGGTCGCCATAACGACCCTTCCTATCGGGCTGCCAGCTCCGCCTAGTGGAGCCTGGACGCGGCCGTTCAAAGCGAGGCCCGGCACGCACCGAGGGCCTGCTTCGGCTAAAAGTCGCTCTAACCTCTAACCCGTGTAACGTCGATGCTTCACCTGGACGCTTACACCCCGCAGCCCGTTCCTTGCTCACACATCCAGCTGTGCCCATGCTCCTCGTACCCTTCCTTACACACCCAGGTACACCCATTCCACTCACAGCCTTGGTCACACACCTGACCACCGAACACTTTGGCACACATTCGTTGCTCGCACACCTCACCAATACACCGCTTCGCACCCCCTCCTCGGTCACCTCCTCTGTGACAATCACAGGCGTGCTCTCATTCGCACACCCAACCACGTGCCTCACCACCAACTCCAGCGTGCATTCCCACTCACGCTCTACCATTCCAGGTGTGCATCCTTCCATCCCAGGTGTACATCCTCGCTCACCTGTCACAACTAACTCACGCTCCATGTCACTCTCACTACTTTCACCTCCACTCTTGACAACGCACTCACCCTTACTCGTCACAGCGCACTCTTTCCTCATGCACCTGTCCGTCACACACCTTTCTCGCGCACACTCTCCCGTTACACCCTCTGTAACACTCACCACAGGTGGACACTCTTCCTTACTTCTGACAGCGCACTCTTTCCTCATGCACCTGTCCGTCACACACCTTTCTCGCGCATACTCTTGCGCACACTCTCCCGTCACACCCTCTGTAACACTCACCACACCGCGCTTCCACGTGCTTCCTCGCACACGCGCTACGACCGACTCACTCTCGCCAGCACACTCACTCCTCGGCGTGCACTTTTTCCTCACACACCCCAGAGTCGGACTTTCTCGCACACCTCCTCTTTCGCACACCAGACCTGTCACACACCTCACCAACGGCCTTTCACGAACACCCGGGTCCAAACCAATCCCCAAGCTTCTTAAATCCCCTGGCGCATCATACGCACGACCATATTGGTCACCACTTACACCGGGTCCTCTTCCTCTTCGCTTCTCCTCCATCACCTGCGAATCCCTCATCCGGTTAATGGGCACATCATCACGATTTGAACACAGACTTTGGACCAATTCTTTTATCTCCTCTTTTATTTCTTTCTTATCCCCTCTCCGTCGCTTCTTAATTTCACTCATCCCTTCTTCCACTTCTTCTAATTTGTGCTTCACCTCTTTTATTCCCCGGTACGTCTCCTCAAGCTCATCCTCCAAGGCTACCTTGACCGTTTCCATGTGCGTCCTCACCTGCCGGTCCTTCGTCTCCATTACCTCTATCACCTCGTCCAACCTCGTTGTCAGTCCCTCACGTACCATCTGACATTCCCTCTTCGTCGCTATCAAGTCGTCTTTTAGTTCTTTCTGTGTCACTTTTAACCCTCCTAATACCGCAGTGTTCCTTTGAACCTGCTCCGTTAGTTCTTTTTGTCCCTCCGTCAGCTGTTCCACCTCCTGCGTCAGGACCTCTATGCCCCCCTGTAACTTTACAGTCCCCTTTCTCACCTCCTTCTCCATGTGCTCCCTACAGTGCCTCACCTCCTCGCGCACTCCTCCGACCTCCTCACTCACTCCTCTTCTGATCTGCTCTCCCATCACTTGCATCTCCTGCCCAGATGCCACCCTCATCTGCTCCATTTCCTCCCTGTGAGCATCCAGTTTGGTTTCTACCCCCATTCTGACCCCCTCTATCTGCTGCCCCATTTGGTTAACTTCCCTTTCCGCTTGGTCCCTCATGTCCCTCAATTTGCCTTCCATACTGTTTTCTAACCCCTCTAACCCATTTTTCACTCCCTCTATCTGATTCTCCTGGGCAGCCATTCTGTTTTCTACCCCCATTAACCCATTTTTCACTTCTTTTATCCCGTTGTCTAACCCCTCAAATTTCTTGTCTAACTCCTTAAAATTATTGTCTAACCCCTCAAATTTGTCGTCTAACTTCCCAAATTTCTTGTCTAATCCCTTAAAATTATTGTCTAACTTCTCACCGGTACCCCTCGCTTCGTCCCTCATTACCCCCATTTGGTTTCCCATTACCCCCAATTGCTCACTCCGAGCCCTCGCTTCGTCCCTCATTACCCCTATTTGGCCCTCCAATCGCTCACTCAATCGCTCACCCAATCGCTTTCTATCAGCCCTCATTTGCTCACAATTCTGGGCCATAAGGGCCTTCATTTGTATCCAAAACGAGTTCAAATCCATCGGGGGCGCTGCCACGGTTGCCGGCGCGGTGACCAGCGAGGCGCCATTTTGCGTGCTTGCTACCCTCGCTGTTTCGCTCTCCTCACGTGTCTCAATTTGGTCCTGGACCGACCCTGCTTCACTCTCCCCTACCGGACCCCAGCCGTCTTGATCCGCCATAGCGCGACTTTCAAAATTCGGTTTTTTTTTTTTATTTTCGTAAAACAAATTCAAATTTCGCCGTTATAATTTCGCGCGGGAAACGCGCTCCGAATCGATTCGGTCGAGCGCCGTACGCGCTCCGGCTCGATTTTCCCTCCCAAAATTTGGGCCTAACTAATTTAGTCCCGGGTTCGAATTCCACTCCTCGACACCAATTGTTACCGTACTAACACAATTGGTGTCCAAAATTTGGGCTAAATAAATTTAGTCCCAGGTTCGAATCCAACTCCTGACAACCAATTGTTACAGACGTGGCTTAGATGTTAGTTTACCGAGCGGTTTTGGTATGACCACGTCTGCACAAGTTACCGATTATACTCGACGTTGACGAAGCCGCGCCACGCTGGCTCAATAAGAAAAAGAAGACACCCGGCTGGGTTATAAAATGACGACACCAGGGATACGGTTCTCAAGACCTCCGGAGGAGATTATATTCGTTACGGAAAAGGTTAGATTACAGGGGCTAGAGGTACAACATAGAAAGACAAGCACTTAGACACAATCTTATATTATTCCCCAACAGACGACAGGCAAACGGGACAAGGCTGACTCACACGGGGGTTGATGAAAAGGACAGCGGGTATCGACTATCGATGGCTCAAGGTGCACTCTTGGCTCAAGGACAGGGTCGACCCGGTCCGGTCCAGAGATGCGGAAGGTTGCACAGCGCTCGAGGTGGTAACGTTCTTTCACAGGCGGGTTCTCTTCCTCTCAGCGGTCGTAGGCAACGTTCTTTCTCCAGCTGGGGGCGCATCTGTTTCAGCGCTCGCAGGTCCTTCCTTCTCCAGCTGGGGGCGCATCTGTTTCAGCGCTCGCAGGTCCTTCCTTCTCCAGCTGGGGGCGCATCTGACGTCACATCCGGCGCGGGGCCGCGTATATCCGGCGGGGAGTGACACGCCCTCGGCTCGTTAGCTCCGCCCCAGATGGAATCGGCACGTTGCTTCTCATTGGGTGCGTGGGGGGGTTACTGGCTCCGCCCCTGACGAGGAGCTGACAGCCAGCCCCTTCGGGGTAACGCCGTGGAGCGCATGGTCATGGCGGGTAACCGAGCCGGTGTGAGGACGCACACTCCCCGCCCCTCTGTTGTTGTAGTCGTAGTTGTAGTTGTAATTGTTGTTGTAGTTGTTGTTTGGGGAAGAAGATGGGAGGAGGTATGGGAAAGGTCCTAAACTCACTACTGATGCCATATAATCACATTCTGGTGCAACGAAGAGTCATAATTAATGGAGACGAGGCCTTAACTGACATAGAATAAGAATAACTAGGAAGATGTCCGAAAGTTGTCTACGTGTGGTGCGGTGGACCTGGGCACGACATTTAATGGGGGAATAAGGGGAAGGTCGGCTCTACTGATTGTTATTTACATGCAATGGGACTAAGGAATGGGGGATTGGGGAAAGTTGGGGAGTATTGGAGAAATAGGGGAATATTTACCAGCGGATATGGAGGCCAAATTCCATATTCGCAACAATATTATTGAAATGAAGATCAAATAGCTGTATGTTTAAATATGTTGAAAAAGTCAAAACTTTACATGGGGTGTACTTACTTTTTCACGTGACTGTATGTGACAAGAACGAAATGATTAGATTTTGGTGAACATCCGGTTCCGGCTACTGTAATATTTTAAGTGATTCTTCACCATTAGGAGATAGGGCCAAAAACGATACATAGCAGGATATCTCAAAAAGTTCTGGACGGATTTGGAGGAAACTTGTTGGACAAGTTGTGTGTGTGAAAAGGAAGAATCGATTCAATTTTGGTGAAGATCCGGATCCGGATCCAGCTAGTAGAATTTTTTACGTGATTATTCACCATTGAGTGATATGGCCAACCAGGCGGAGGTATGCTCTCCACTGAGTGCTGTTCTAGTTTTACATGTAATGTGTTGATTGTGAAGGAAGACTACTTTCGAAAGAGCTACATATACATAATAATGATTGAATTTCGCGATTGGTTACCGAATCCGCAGGTTGATGGGGGCAGCATTAACATCAATTTAGATCACCTTCCCGAATTTTTCCAGGCTGGTACTTTTTCTAGAATGTGAGACATATCAGTGCTTCTAAAAATACAAAAAATTATTCTGTACCAGTTTTGTCCATTATCACGTCTTTCTGGGCTTAAAAATATCGGACCAATTTGAGAAGCCTATCAAATTGGTTACATCCCAGACCGAAAAACCACGGGTCAAGAAGGCCAAAACCAAGGATCAAGAATGCCAAAACCATGGGTCAAGAATGGCAAAACCAAGGATCAAGAATGCCAAAGCTATGGATCAAGAATGGCAAAACCAAGGATCAAGAATGCCAAAACCACGGACCAAGAATGCCAAAACCAAGGATCAAGAATACCAAAACCAAGGATCAAGAATGCCAAAACCAAGGATCAAGAATGCCAAAACCAAGGATCAAGAATGCCAAAACCAAGGATCAAGAATGCCAAAACCAAGGATCAAGAATGCCAAAACCAAGGATCAAGAATGCCAAAACCAAGGATCAAGAATGCCAAAACCAAGGATCAAGAATGCCAAAACCATGGATCAAGAATGCCAAAACTAAGGATCAAGAATGCCAAAAACCAAGGATCAAGAATGCCAAAACCAAAATCAAGAATGCCAAAACCCAGCCATTTGGGGTCAAGCCCGAGAATGCCACCCAAGACCAAAGTTGTGGATATGACAACGAAAATGGAGTTCATTGGTTTCCGCAAAATGTGCAGCCCAGGCAAAATGGAAATGAGAAAAAATAGATATCATCTCCCTCTGCCACCAACAAAAATCTGGGTTGGGTGGACATCTCCTTTGCTGAAGTTGATAAATAAATTTATGGCAGAAAAGGTGGAATGATAGACTAGACTTCCCACTGATCCCTAAATGGAATACTGTACTGAAAGATTGATATAGTCGTTCATGGGAATGCAAACGGTTTAGTTATCCATGGTCCTGAACTAAACAAGAATGACCGCACTGTGGTCACAACCTGCGATAAAATCCGGTAACGGGCTGATTGGGAAACACACATTTAATGCGCTATTAAAAGAATAACTCGACACCACTCATCCATGTCAACCTCCACTACGGTTATATGAGAATGAGCTGATTCGTCGCACAGTCACGGATTGTTTCACCCCAATATGGGGCCATTCAAAAATAATGTAACGATATTTTTACCCTGCGCTCGCAAAGCGAAAAGCAGAGTTAGGCGATCGGGTGCGTACGTGCGTGTCTGCATTTCTAAAATTTATTTTCTCGGCAACCGTTGGTCTGATTGACACAACATTTTCACCATAGGAGTGCCTCCTGTACAATTTTTTTATTCATAATTATGACATCATAGATAACATGGTACGGACGCCATCTTGGCAACGCCAGGTACTTAATATATTCAAAAAACGAGTAGGGGAGAGACAGGTGAGTGGGGAGCGAGAGAGTGGGGGAGGGAGACGAGTGGGGGAAAGAGTGGGGGAGACAGGGGAGTGGTGGAGACTGGGGAGGGAGAGGGGAGTGGGGGGGAGAGAGTAGGAGGAGGGGGGGGGGGGGGGGGAGGATGGTGAGAATGGGAGGGAGAGAGAGGAGGTGGATGCTTTTGCTAGCTTTTCAAATCACTTGGGATTGGGACCGTACTCTTCGTAGCAGAGAACAAAAGGGCAAGAGCATATGTTCAACGAGAAATAAAAGGAGCTAAGGCTGCTTCTTAGCATTCTTACTGTTCATATTTTACATCTGACACTCCCCATAGACTCGTTTGGAGAAGAGTGAATATATAAATAGAATTAAAAATGGAAGAAGGTTAGCAAGGCGGCCAACACAAAAACTGTTCACATTGTGATACAAGCATGAATCTTGGCAGTGATATTCTTATATAAATACACTTTAAATCCAGTCGAATAGCCAACTCGAAAATTTAATATGGCTTCCATTTTATTTTCAAAATGGCCACCAAAATTGCTTAAATGTGCCATAAAGTTTTTCGGCCTCCGCCGATGAAGTCGACGGAGGCATTATGTTTTCAGGCTGTCCGTCCATCTGTCCGTGATAGCTTTTTCGCTACCACGATAACTTGAGAACGGCTAAAGGGATCTTAGTCAAACTAGGTGCAGGTACAGGTATGTATAATGATGTAAAGATTAACTGATTCGTTTTGGGATCAAGAGGTCAAAGGTCAAATATCAAAGTCTGTAATAGGTCTATAACTTGTAAACAGCTGAAGTGATCTAATTCAAATTTTGTACAGACATGTATAATGATGTATAGATGAACTGATTCGATGTTGGGGTCCCGAGGTCAATGGCCAAAGGTCAGAGGTCATGACAGGTAAAAATGTGATAACTGGTGAACAGCTGAAGGGATTTAAATTAAAACTTGATACAGGTATGTATAATGATGTAAACATGAACTGATTAAATTTTGGGGTCAATAGGTCAAAGGTCAGAAGTCGTGCAAGGTAAAAATGTGATAACTTGAGAACAGCTGAATGGATTTAAATCAAACTTGGTACAATTATTATAATGATGTAATAATGTGGCTGTAGGCATATCGGTCGACGTGGTGACGTCGACGATTGTTGTTCGAGTTAATATTGAATTTAGGACATACGAGTATCAATACAAAATCACAGAACTACATATTATCGAAAAGAGGTCGTTAACATTTTCAATGGATCTTCATTAGGTATCAGCACTGTACATTACATGCATTAAATTCCTGCTGTACATCAGCAGCCACTGCAGACGACAATCCCATGTCACAAGACAGGTTTGCTGAAATTTTGCAGGTGATGCAATTGCGGCTGACTTCCCACCTATTCGAGGAATACGTTCGATACGAAGTGCTGAAAGCTGATACATATTGCTTTGGCAACGCCACTCTACCCCGCCAAACCAGTTTGCAACTGTAGGCCCACGGCCCAGCACGGGTTTTTAACTCACGTCATTTTGTTCTCAGATTACTCTGGGAGGAGACGGAACTCACTAATAAAATCGGTGATCTATTGGTGATTACAGCAGCAGTTGTTGACAGCATTGAGGGCAGAAGAACTCATGTATAGGTTGTCATCATCACACTCTAAGTCAGTAGACTCCGGTATTCATGTGCCTGGGCCGGAGAACAGAGGTCAGGCAAGACCCACAATTCAACCACTTCAGCCAACGCAGAACATTTATGCTCACCAGGGAAGTGGACATGTTCACAATAACATCTTCATTCAGGGTCTCCAATCAAGCAGACATGTGATCACCGGGTCGCATGGACCAATTCTGAGGAGATGCTTGAGCGACAACAATGATTCCTTTCATGGAACAACACCTCTGGTTAGTGAAAATGTTGCTTTTGTAAATGTACTGGTAACTTCAACTTGTGAACTTGCAAGTTGTCTTAGATGCACACTCGCACATCTGAGCCATCCGAGCCTGAGTTTGAATCCTCACCCAGCTACAAACTATCATGTTGGCAGGCGAGCGAAGCATCAATGTGTGTGCCATCCCTCGGATGAATGTTTAACTCGGCATCCTTTCTACCGGTATTAGTCGGTGGATGTTAAATATCCTACGATCTCCTTGGCGAAGTGTAGATGTACCGCCATCTTGAACAAATTCCAAATTCCTATTACGAGCAATAGTACCCGCCCTAAGAGTAACCTATAGGAGGCACTGCATCAGTGACACAGCTGTTACCCCAGCCAATGATTCCACATTGATTCCATGTGCTGCAAACAAAAGAGGGAACCTCAAATTGTGTCCAATTAAAAGCTCAGTGAAGTGGAACAGCGATGAGTAATTTGCTAAAAACAATACCCAAGTACAGTCAAACCACAACGATCAGTATGTAAATAGCACCAGAGATATGCTAGATGTTGATCATTATGTAAATAGCTCCATATACGTGCTATATATTGATAATTATGTAAATAGCACAACAGACGTGCTATATATTGATAATTATGTAAATAGCACAACAGACGTACTAGATATTGATAATTATGTAAATAGCACCATAGACATGCTAGATATTGATAATTATGTAAATAGCACGAAAGACATGCTAGATATTGATAATTATGTAAAGAGCACCATAGACATGTGAGTTATTGATAATTATGTAAAGAGCACCATAAACATGTGAGTTATTGATAATTACGTAAATAGCTCCATAGACATGTGAGATATTGATACTTATGTAAAGAGCACTATAGACATGTGAGATATTGATGATTATGTAAAAAGCACAAAAGACATGGAATACCCAAGTGTGGACATGGAATACCCAATATTGATAATTATGTAAATAGCAATATAGACATGCTAGATATTGATAATTATGTAAATAGCACTATAGACATGCTCGATATTGAAAATTATGTAAATATCACTATCGACATGCTAGATATTGATGATTATGTAAATAGCACTATAGACATGCTAGATATTGATAACTATGTAAATTGCACTGCAGACATGCTATATATTGATAATTATGTAAATAACACTTTTGACATGCTAGATATTGATAATTATGTAAAGAGCACTATCGACATGCTAGATATTGATAATTATGTAAAGAGCACTGTAGACATGCTAGATATTGATAATTATGTAAATAGCACTATCGACATGCTCAATGTTGAAAATTATGTAAATAGCACTATAGACATGCTAGATATTGATAATGATGTAAATAGCACTGAAGACATGCTAGATATTGATAATTATGTAAATAGCACAAAAGACATGCTCGATATTTATAATTATGTAAAGAGCACCATGGACATGCTAGAGATGATTATGTAAATAGCACTATAGACATGCTAGATATTGATAATTATGTAAATAGCACTATAGACATGCTGGATATTGATAATTATGTAAAGAGCACTGCAGACATGCTAGATATTGATAATTATGTAAATAGCACTGTCGACATGCTAGATATTGATGATTATGTAAATAGCACTAGAGACATGCAAGATATTGATAATTAGGTAAATAGCACTATCGACATGCTCAATATTGAAAATTATGTAAATAGCACTATAGACATGCTAGATATATATAGATGATGTAAATAGTACTGTCGACATGCTATATATTGATAATTATGTAAATAGCACAAAAGACATGCTAGATATTTATAATTATGTAAAGAGCACCATGGACGTGCTAGAGATGATTATGTAAATACCACTATAGACATGCTAGATGTTGATAATTATGTAAATAGCACTGCAGACATGCTTGATATTGATAATTATGCAAATAGCACCTTAGACAGGCTGGATATTGATAATTATGTAAATAGCACGATAGACATGCTGGATATTGATAATTATGTGAAGAGCACTGCAGACATGCTTGATATTGATAATTATGTAAATAGCACCTTAGACATGCTAGATATTGATAATTATGTAAATAGCACTACAGACATGCTAGATATTTATAATTATGTAAAGAGCACCATGGACATGCTAGATATTGATGATTATGTAAATAGCACTGTGGACATGCGAGATATTTATAATTATGTAAAGAGCACTATCGACATGCTAGATATTGATAATTGTGTAAATAGCACTACAGACATGCTAGATATTGATAATTATGTAAAGAGCACTGCAGACATGCGAGATATTTATAATTATGTAAAGAGCACTATCGACATGCTAGATATTGATAATTGTGTAAATAGCACTATCGACATGCCAGATATTGATGATTATGTAAATAGCACGATAGACATGCTCGATATTGATAATTATGTAAATTGCACTGTAGACATGCTAGATTTTGATAAGTATGTAAATAGCACAAAAGACATGCTAGATATTTATAATTATGTAAAGAGCACCATGGACATGCTAGATATTGATGATTATGTAAATAGCACTGTGGACATGCTAGCTAGTGATAATTATGTAAATAGCACTATAGACATGCTAGATATTGATAATTATGTAAATAGCACTACAGACATGCTAGATATTGATAACGATGTAAATAGCACTATAGACATGCCAGATATTGATAATTATGTAAAGAGCACTACAGATATGCTAGATATTGATAATATTATGTAAATAGCACTACAGACATGCTAGACATTGATAATTATGTAAATAGCACCATAGACATGCTAGATATTGATAATTATGTAAAGAGCACTGTAGACATGCTAGATATTGATAATTATGTAAATAGCACTGTAGACATGCTAGATATTGATAATTATGTAAATAGCACTATAGACATGCGAGATATTGATAATTAGGTAAAGAGCACTGCAGACATGCTAGATATTGATAATTATGTAAATAGCACTACAGACATGCTAGATATTGATAATTATGTAAATAGCACCATAGACATGCTAGATATTGATAATTATGTAAAGAGCACTGTAGACATGCTAGATATTGATAATTATGTAAATAGCACTGTAGACATGCTAGATATTGATAATTATGTAAATAGCACCATAGACATGCTAGATATTGATAATTATGTAAAGAGCACTGTAGACATGCTAGATATTGATAATTATGTAAATTGCACTGTAGACATGCTAGATATTGATGATTAGGTAAATAGCACTAGAGACATGCAAGATATTGATAATTAGGTAAATAGCACTATCGACATGCTCAATATTGATAATTATGTAAATAGCACAAAAGACATGCTAGATATTTATAATTATGTAAAGAGCACCATGGACGTGCTAGAGATGATTATGTAAATAGCACTATAGACATGCTAGATATTGATAATTATGTAAATAGCACTGCAGACATGCTAGATATTGATAATTATGTAAATAGCACGATAGACATGATATATATAGATAATTATGTGAAGAGCACTGCAGACATGCAAGATATTAATAATTATGTAAATGGCACTGCAGACATGCTAGATATTGATAATTGTGTAAATAGCACTACATACATGATAGATATTGATAATTGTGTAAATAGCACCATGGACATGCTGGATATTGATAAATATGTAAATAGCACTACAGACATTCTTGATATTGATAATTATGTAAAGAGCACTGTTGACATGCTAGATATTGATAATTATGTAAATAGCACTATAGACATGCTATATATTGATAATTATGTAAATAGCACTATCGACATGCTCAATATTGAAAATTATGTAAATAGCACTATCGACATGCCAGATATTGATGATTATGTAAATAGCACGATAGACATGCTCGATATTGATAATTATGTAAATTGCACTGTAGACATGCTAGATATTAATAATTATGTAAATAGCACAAAAGACATGCGAGATATTTATAATTATGTAAAGAGCACCATGGACATGCTAGATATTGATGATTATGTAAATAGCACTAGAGACATGCTAGCTCGTGATAATTATGTAAATAGCACTATAGACATGCTAGATATTGATAATTATGTAAATAGCACTACAGACATGCTAGATATTGATAACTATGTAAATAGCACTATAGACATGCCAGATATTGATAATTATGTAAAGAGCACTACAGACATGCTAGATGTTGATAATTATGTAAATAGCACTACAGACATGCTAGACATTGATAATTATGTAAATAGCACCATCGACATGCTAGATATTGATAATTATGTAAAGGCCACTGTAGACATGCTAGATATTGATAATTATGTAAATAGCACCATAGACATGCTAGATATTGATAATTATGTAAATAGCACTACAGGCATGCTAGATATTGATAATTATGCAAATAGCACTACAGACATGTTAGATATTGATAATTATGTAAATAGCACTATAGACATGCTAGATATTGATAATTATGTAAATAGCACTATGGACATGCTAGATATTGATAATTATGTAAATAGCACCATAGACATGCTAGATATTGATAATTATGTGAACAGCACTTCAGACATGCTTGATATTGATAATTATGTAAATAGCACTACAGACATGCTAGATATTGATAATTATGTAAATAGCATGATAGACATGCTAGACATTGATAATTATGTAAATAGCACTATAGACATGCTAGATATTGATAATTATGTGAATAGCACTACAGACATGCTACATATTGATAATTATGTAAATAGCACGACAGACATGCTCGATATTGATAGTTATGTAAAGAGCACTGTCGACATTGCTAGATATTGATAATTATGTAAATAGCACCATAGACATGCTGGATATTGATAATTATGTAAATAGCACCATAGACATGCTGGATATTGATAATTATGTAAATAGCACTACAGACATGCTAGATATTGATAATTATGTAAATAGCACTACAGACATGCTATATATTGATAATTATGTAAATAGCACCATAGACATGCTGGATATTGAAAATTATGTAAAGAGCACTGTCGACATTGCTAGATATTGATAATTATGTAAATAGCACCATAGACATGCTGGATATTGATAATTATTATGTAAATAGCACCATAGACATGCTGGATATTGATAATTATGTAAATAGCACCATAGACATGCTGGATATTGATAATTATGTATACTAGGGCATGCCCGTACTATATCTATATCTAAAATTATATCCCCCCCCCTCTATTTACATGAAATGGTTTGGTCCAAAGCGAACGGCTTGCGAGTACGGTGACAATCCCCACCCTCTATTTACATGAAATGGTTTGGTCCAAAGCGAACGGCTTGCGGAGTTTGGTAAAGAAATCGCCATCGCGTGCACAAACGCGCAGGAAAGCGAATGAATCGCAAATTAGTTTTAATTAG
Source organism: Myxine glutinosa (assembly GCF_964187855.1). Taxonomy (NCBI): domain Eukaryota; kingdom Metazoa; phylum Chordata; class Myxini; order Myxiniformes; family Myxinidae; genus Myxine; species Myxine glutinosa. Next base: position 98,118,249 of record NC_136262.1, on the reverse strand, counting down.
TTTTAAAACATAGTTTAACGGCAACATAGTTTTCCAACGTGAAATAAATGAATACGCTCTCAAATGTGCCGTCCGAGGCAGAGTCTGTTCGCCACGTTCGGCACACGTGATAGCTCGCTGCTCTCTGATTGGTTGAATCGTTTTTTGGACATAGCTCGGTAACTACTTCTCCGATTAATATGAAACCTTGAAAAGGCACATCCTCGGGTCCCCAGCAATATACCTGGCAAGTTTAAAGTATATCGGACCCGTGGTTGTCGAGAAACAGCGGTCACAGACATACAGACATACAAACATACAAACATACAAACATACAACCATACACACAGAGATTACTGGAATTATAGATAGATAGCACTACAGACATGCTAGATATTGATCATTATGTAAATAGCACTACAGACATGCTAGATATTGATCATTATGTAAATAGCACTGTGGACATGCTAGATATTGATAATTATGTAAATAGCACAAAAGACATGCTGGATTTCGCCATAGCTGTCTCTGTTAAATACTCTCCCAGGTGAAGGCCAGTCACTTTAGCATGACGATCAGTAAAGCCATTATGGCTTTGTTAAACCTATCCACATGAGTTGTTCTGGGTTAAACACAGGATTACATCGAGAGATAGGGATGGCATCAAGGAGGGAATTAATGTGGATGATAATGTGTAGATAGAGGCCATGGAGAGATTGTTGGAATAGTACGATACTTGTAAAATAACCTTTATAGGTCTTGCAAACCCTGGTGTTGGCTTAAGGTGGGTTTTCACGGGACACGCGAACAGTTCGCGAAGGATGCGAATGTCGAAAAAATGGCAAAGTCCAACATTCGTATTTTAGGCTCCAAAAGTTCGCCAAACATGCGCGGGGGTTCGGAAGCGTCGTCAATTGTTCGCAGGAGTCGTTTTTTGTTCGGCGGGAATTTCAAACTTTTTTGAGTTAATTTGATGGAAATCCAGAAACAATACAACATATGTTGTTGTATTGACCTACTACCCTGAGTCCCAATATGGAATTCAAACTTTTTTGAAATTCCCGCCGAACAAAAAACGACTCCTGCGAACAATTGACGACGCTTCCGAACCCCCGCGCATGTTTGGTGAACTTTTGGAGCCTAAAATACGAATGTTGGACTTTGCCAGTTTTAGCCGCGTCGCAGACGCTGCTAATAGAGTGCCCTCTGCTGTTGTTGTTGTTCTTCTTGTTCTTCTTCTTCTTGTTCTTCTTGTTCTTGCAGAGAAGACAAAACCTCAAAGCTCCACCCATTCTGGGAACCATAGCTCCACCCATTTTGGGAGAGGCTTCATATAAACAAATATCCACCATTTTATTAACTCGCATAGCTTTGAGGCCTGTTTTGTAGGCCCGTGGTGTCTTCCTCTCTCACACAGTTTTATTTCAAATCAAATTCGATATATCATTTCATTTCTCACAGTCGCTAACATAGTTTTAGACTCGGTTGAAAAAAAACGGGAAGAAAATCCGATGAAAGTTGCCCTTTATAGAACGAAATGAATTCTCAAAGGCCTGTAACTTCAAGTCCATTGAGATATTTTTTTTTTAAATCGCGGCATGGTCAGTCATACACCGCCCGAAATAACAGACGGGAAAATGCCGAGATATATATATTTTGTTTAAATCGCGGCATGGTCAGTCATACACCGCCCGAAATAACAGACGGGAAAATGCCGAGATATATTAAAAATTCGTCCATTTGATGACAATCGTCACGATGAAATATTTAATTTATACGTCGTCACAATAATGTGGAGAGAGGAGCATAGCTTCGTTCACGTGTCGCCACATACGGGAAATTGCCGAGATATATATTTTTTTACATCGCGGCATGGTCAGTCATACACCGCCTGAAATAACAGATGGGAAAATGCCGAGATATATTAAAAATTCGTCGCCACACACGGGAAATTGCCGAGATATATTTTCACTTTGCACAAAAATAACATCAAGTAATCGAATCAATAGGAATGTCCTGTGCCTATAACATCGACGTTATAGGCACAGCTGCATCTAGGCATTGTGTAACATCGACGCGGCTTTTGTTTTAATTAAAACGTTTTGTACTTGTTTCGACATTCGCATCCTTCGCGAACCGTTCGCGTGTCCCGTGAAAACCCACCGTTAACGGTTATGGCACCTGGCTTTAGATCTTAGGGTCTTGAGTACTTAATGCACATAATGTACTCAACCTAAGTACAAGGGAACTGACATAGGAGGAGGCCATTTGGTCCATCATGCCTACACTTCTTTAACTCATCAATTCAATCTAACAGTTTGTCTACTTAATGACCAGTACAGCTAGAAGAACCACCTTTCGAGGCCATTTTCCCCACAGAGCAAGAGTTGGCCATTTTGGGGGCACCGTGGTCCCCTTTTTGAAGCAATGTTTTATGGCCGAATGCCCTTCCTGCCACCAACCCTGTTAGTCGCCTCTTGCGACACACAGGGAATTACCAGTGAACTGGTACTCAATGACCAGTACAGCTGACCTGCACAAAAGATAATTAGATAAGTATTTAGAGATTGCAAAAATACACATTTAAGTAACTGGAGTAGCTTAAGTAGTCAAAAATAAACGCACCAAAATACTTGCAAAATTAGATGAATTTTTTAAAATGTTTTTTATAATTTCATTTTTTGTTTTTTTATTTATTAGAAATTTGTTGACATTACATCCGATTGAAAAAAACACGACATGGAACGTTTTGGTATCTGTAGAGACCCATTCTTTGATTAATTCTTTCTAGGTTTCGCAGTTGAAAGGTATTACACCTCCACCGACCTCTATGGCTTGGGCGAAACCTCAGAAGGTGGCTTTTACCTCCGAGGCACCGAGCAGGGCCCTCGTTCGTCGAACACGCAACTTACGGCACACTACCTCCATTAGAAGATCAGAGCAGGAAGTGCCAGGTAAGCACACCCCAACTACATCTGAGGTGCCACAAAAGTTCCACTGAAAAAGAAAGTGAATAAAACTGTTGAAATGTAAACTAGAAAGCATCTCAAAATGCAAAGCCCGTCCACATGGGCTTTGTATTCAGACGTCTTATTCTTCTTCTGTGTGCTAAACATGACGAAAACAGCTAATGCAAGTACAAAATGAAAACTGACGATTTTATGCAGCCTTGACCTTTGACATTTTCATCTAAAAAAAAAAAAAGTCATATTCTAGCTTTTGACTGGTGAAGCAATTCAGTGAACCAAAATGCAGATTCTTAAAATTTCAGGTCAATCAGATGAATATTCATGATTTTATGTGATGCTGACCTTTGGCCAAAATTATTAATTTGTCTTCTCCATATTATCATAATAAAGGTTTGTTTAAAATTTGATGACAAATCTCAAATAGCAAATTGAAATTTCAGGTCAACTGGATGAAAATTGGCGATTTTACGTGACGCTAACCTTTGACCTTTTGCCAAAATTATTAATTTTCCTTCTCCATATTCTCATAATCAAACTTTGCTGAAAATTTCATGACAAATTTCAAATGGTAAAAATAAGTGATGGCCTGGACAGACACAGACAGACGGACAGACAGGCACACAGAAGTGATTGCAAAACCCCGTCTCGCACTGTGCGGGGGTGGGCTGATAAGGCACAAGCACAGTTGTTTTTTTTTGTCTCGTGTAAGAGCTAACATTAATCACAAAAAAAAAAAAACGGATACATAAAACATGTAATAAGGGGAGCGGGAGACAAGATGGGGAGAGAGAGGGAAGCACACAAGTACAACAGTAGAGAACACAAATATCGGGAGATCTGTGGGAGGGAGAGGGCTTGGGGGGAGAAGGCGTGGGAAGGGGGTGGGGAGTGGGAGGTAAAAAAATACAAGGACACTGCTAGGACTTCCAGGAAAGAGGTCGGTATTTCAAAAAAGTGGATCTGGGGTGAACTAACAGGGGTAGAAAAGATCAAGGTTTTGTATGGGGGAAGATAAGAGATGGTGGTGACCAGCTGTTTTAAAGACCTGGAGGGAGGAGTGGGACTGAAGAGAGTGAGGCAGTTTGTTCCAGAGGCCGGAGAAAAGAGGAATGAAAGAGTGAAGGTGAGCAGAGTCTTGATTTTGGCAGTTTCACCATTAGAGGGTTGCTGGCACATGATTGACCTATTGATTTACCGAGGCTACTCATCCTTCCATAAGGTCAGTTGGCAGTATGGTGGTTGTTATTCTGCAGATGGTGGTTGCCATGTCAACAACTCCGCAGAACACGGATGGTTCTCCACGCAGCAGCTACTCAGCGAGAGGCCCCCAAGCCACGAGGTTGGTTCGTTGACTCGCTCGTGACCTCCGGGTTGATTTTTGTAAATATCTGACAGGTTTTTTGAACCTATCAATTTCATCTGAAACGTGAAACACGAGTCTGAAGTTACAAGGCTGCATATTTATAAACTACCTACTGTTCTACATAACTGTGAGCTTCCATGAGCCTTGACCTCTGTGTAAGAAACGAAAAACTACATTGATTTCTGCCGGAAGATAACTTTTATGTACAACTATGATTATTCGTCATGAACAATAAGTTTTTCTGTGTAAAGGTTTCACCAAAACAATGGGCCTGTCGAGACACTGATGAATGACCTCAAAAGTCAACGAAACAAAACGAAAGTAGTATACTATTCATTTCAAGCGTGGTGTCGGTCCATTGAACCACCACTTCAAGTGTTAATCCTGGTGCATTATTTACAGGAGCAAGATGAGCTTCTGGCCTCTCCAAGGCATCGTCTGGAGCGCCGGGGGTCACCACTGGTGTTTGGAGATGATAACGTGCAGGAACAAGATGGTTGCTCGAAGCAAGATGCACAGACTGTTGTGTGCCAGGTGATAAGCTGTTGGTGTTCGGTCTGCTGTTGTCACAGCTGTAGTTCGCAAACACAATCCATGTACGTTACTCGGTAGAGAACAACTCAAGACCCAAAAAAGGTTGCCAAAGGCCATTGTACTTTCAAAGGCACCGCTATACTGAGGTAGAACCCCGTGGAGTCGACCACATTTGTTCTGTGGATCGTTCGAGGTGTTGGGACTGATAAGAGAACGTCAAACCCAGCTTAAAACCATGCAGTAGAAGGCAAGTCAAATGCTCTTCATCGTCATCAAACTAAAATACGCAATTTGGTGTCCGTCTGTCTGTCCGTTTGTCCGCTCGATACATTCGGTCGTTACTTAACCATTCTCAACCAAACTTGACAGGAGGACTAACTAAGGGTCACACAATGGAGGTTGTAGCGACTTAATTTGCCACCCTCCCCAAGAGTATCATCCGCCTTGGGTGAAATCCGTGTGAGGGTGTATATCCGTGGTAAGATAGCCAATCATGGCGTTTTTCCAAGGCTACTTCTAATAACAAAAGTATTAACAACACTCATGATAAAATCATAATTATTAAAACAAATAATATCCTGTCTCCTCAGGGGTTTTTTCTTCCTTGGACAAACACCGTGTTAACGTGTTTAAATAGCTTTTCATGGGCCACTCCAAGATATTATAAACCACAAACATGAATGATTATATCTTTTGAAACAGTCGCTACTGTTGTTTAACACTAAACCTAAAGCGAGGAGACTCATGGTGCGTTCCGTTAACAAGCTGCTAACTAGTGCTTGCCAAGCCCGCCGTTCATTATCAACGGTTTTGAATGGAGTGCTTGTTCGAATGCTTAAGCCACTTGACGAGCACTCCACAAGAAACTTGATAAATGAACACACCCATGATGTTCTAGAGGCCCGAGCCTAGATCTACTGTAATCTATATACTCCAGAGAGGATAATAACATGACCCTTCCTGCCACTCCCATACGGAGTGGGTGTACTAGTTAGTGAAATATAATAATTCTGTTCATCTTATCACAGATAGGTTCCTCAAAGCACAATTTGATGGGGGCACTGCAGTACATGACACCAAATCATATTGTGTTATCTCATCTTGTGAGCACCTTAGCTTGAGGTATTGTTGGATGGTGCTCGATAGTAAGCAATTCTTTTAATCTTCAGGAACAGTTCATCTCATGCATCTCATGAAATATACGTTATGTTGGTACTGGTGCTGCTCTGCATCTTACAGAGGGCAGATTGGTTGATGATGAAGACATACTCTGAACCAAAGCAGGAACAGTTGAATGAGATACAAGAACAAGAGTGTGTCCAGCTGCAGCGGGAGCTGGTCAGCAAACACGAGGTATGATGTAATCAGCAGCATCATATAAAAGTAGATGGTATTCATAGAATACTTACCCTGCGCAGTCTTGAGAAGGACTTGATGCAAGCCAACTCTTCTGTTTTTTAAGATGTTTTTTTAATCCAATATGGCTGCCAGACCAGTGACTGATGTCACTTTTATCAAACTATATTTCCCATGGGTAGTTGAACAATTAGTTAAAGATTTGCATTGATCGGTTAAGCAGTTTAAGAGGAGATTATTTTCAAAGATTTTTGCTTAGATCCAATATGGCTGCCAGACCACGTGACATATGATGTAATTTTTATCAACCTTTATTTCGGCTGTGACAGATAAGATCGGGCCGATTTCGTTTATGATTATGGGATTACGTTATGGGATTTTTATGATTTTGTGATTTCGGTGGGTTCGGAGATATAGAGGGGCAAAATTTTTCGGTTTTTGCAAGATGGCGCCTTTACCACTGAACTATGACGTCATAATTATCATTAAAATATTCTCGAGGAGGCGTTCCTATGGTGAAAATGTCGTGTGAATCGATCCAAGAATTGCAGAGAAAAATATTTATACTGATCGAATCAAGCATTGTATTTGCCGAATTATGACGTCATTATTACGGTACTGATGACATCATCATTAACATGTCTTACTCCCCAAGGGGAGTGCTTGACATTGAGCCATATTTCATTTTTTCCCATGGAGTGGTTTCGGAGATATAGAGGGGCAAAGTTTTTCGATTTTTCCAAGATGGCGCCTGTACCATGTGACCAATGACGTCTTAATTATCATTAGAACAATTCTAAAGGAGCTGCTCATATTCTGAAAATTTCGTGTTCAGTGGACTAACAGTTCCAGAGGAATTTTTTTTTCATACTGATCTGATCAAGCGTTGTACTGGTCAAATTATGACGTCATAATGGAAGCACCTATGACATCATCATTAACATATCTTATTCCCCATGAGGTGTACTTGACAATGAGCCATGTTTAAATTTTTTCCATTAAGTGGTTTGGGAGATAGAGGTGTAACGTTTTCCCAAAATGGCGCCCGTACCACGTTACCTATGACGTCATAATTATCAGCAAAAAAATCTACAGGCAGAGGCGCTCCTACAGTAAAATTTCACGTCAATCGGACCAATGATTGCCGAGAAAATGAATTTTTAAAATGCAGACACGGCACACGTACGGCACACGGCACACGGCACAAGGGACACGTACTCAACCGATTTTTTTTTTTTTTTTTTTTTTTTTTTTTTTTTTTTTTTTTTTTTTTTTTGTATACAAGATCGAGGCTCGTGAAAGAGCGAACATTAATCACACAGAAAGACAAACCGACACATAAAACATATAACATCGGGAGCGGTAGACAAGATGGGGAGAGAGGGGGAAGGACACAAACACAACATTTGAGAGCAGGGACCGAGAGACATGGAGACATCGAGAGATCTGAGAGAGGGCGAGGGCTTTGGAGGGGGGGGGGGGGGGGGGGCATGGGAAGGGGGCGGTGGGAGAGGTATAAAACATATGGACACTGCCAGGACTTCCAGGAAAGAAGTTGGAATTTCAAACAAGGTGGATCTGGGGTGAATTAGCGGGGGTAGAAAAGATCAAGGTTTTGGATGGGGGAAGATAAGAGATGGTGGTGAACAGCTGTTTTAAAGACCTGGAGGGAGGAGTGGGATTGAAGGGAGTGAGGGAGTTTGTTCCAGAGGCGGGAGAAAAGAGGCATGAAAGAGTGAAGGTGAGCAGAGAGCCGAGATTTCGGCAGTTTAACCATCAGAGGGTTGCTGGCAGATCTTGTGCGACCTGTAGGAATATTTGGGGGACAGAGCACAGAGAGAGCTGGGGGTGCAAGGCCGGAGAGGAGTCGGTAGAAGACAGAAAGACCACCTACCTGCCTGCGGTGAGTGAGTGAAAGGCCTTCAGAGATAGCTTCATCGCGGGAGATTCCAATAATTCTGAAAGCTTTGGTTTCAACAGCGTGAAGCCGAGCTAGGTGTGAGGCAGGAGCACCGGCCCATAGGGGAGAACAGTATTCCATTGAGCTGCGGATGAAAGCCTTGTATGTGGTGAGGAGCTCAGGTGTGCCGAGGAAGGACTTCGCACGACGGAGGATGCCCAGTCGGCGACTGGCTTTGGAGGCCAGCTTGGAAATGTGGTTTTCCCAAGAAAGATCATGGCAGATAGTGAGACCCAAAATCTTGAGCGACAGAACTTCTTGGAGAGGATTGTTGAGAAAGTAGATGGGAGGGTTGTCCAGTCGATCTTTTCGGAGAGACATAGTAAGAGTGTGAGATTTGTCAGGATTGAAAGACATGTTCCACTTGTTTGACCAGTCTGTGATTTTGTCCAGGTCTTCAGAGAGTGAGGAGGCAGCAGACTGCCGATCTGAGGGAAGAGGAATGGAGCGGCAGAGAGTGGAGTCATCAGCAAAGAGATAGAGAGGATTTTCGAGAGAGTCAGAGAGATCATTGATGAAGACCAGAAAAAGCACGGGGCCCAGAACACTGCCTTGGGGAACTCCAGCCTGAACAGGAAGAGGAGATGAGAGAAACCCATTCAGGGCCACACGTTGACGACGACTAGAGAGGAAGTCCGCCAGCCATGCGTGGAGATTTCCATGGATACCAAAGGAGGAGAGTTTGGTGAGCAGAGCGGGGTGCCAGACCGTGTCGAAGGCACGTGATATGTCGAGGGAGACAGCTCTAATTTCCTGTTTGGCATTGAGGACCTCCATCCATTGTTGAGACAGCAGAAGCAGCATGTCCAGAGTAGAGTGACCTGGTCTGAAACCAAATTGATGATCAGAGATCAAGCCATTGGAGAAGAGGAAAGCTTAACCCCGCTTTTCGCTTCACGGGCGCATGGTAATAAACCTATCTGATTGAATTTGTGAAAATCTACTGGAAGTGCCTTTAAGGTATTAATGAATTAATTAGCCCCCTTGGACTTAGTCCGAAAAGGGGGCTTATGGATTGGGTCTCGTCCGTTTGTGCGTCCGTCCACAGCCATATCTCGGAGATGTATGGGTCAATTTTGTTCAAACTCGGCACAAAGACAAGACATGGTGGTACACATATGCACCTCATTTTTTTCGAGACCAGATCCAATATGGCCGAATGGCAGCCATTTTGTTACTTAAACATGTCCTCAACCATTTCTTGAACATGCATGGGCCAATTTTGTTCAAACTTGCCACAAAGACAATACATGAGAGTATACATATGCAGAAGATTTTGTTTTGTAATCAAACCAAAGATCGCTGACTGGCAGGCATTACAGTTAATTTTTTTGCAATCTGATCAAATATCGCTGAGTGGCGGCCATTTTGTTGATATATATTGTCGGGTGGACGGCTTAATTAAAACGGAGCACACCACGAATGACCAATAATTGAGCTTTACTTTGAGGCGTTGTTCAAATGCGGACTCACTATACAAGCGTGGGGAGGAGAGAGGAAGAGGCTGGCAGCTTTTACCTGGACGCGATCCGCCAAGCAGTCTTCAATCCTGCTAAAATTAACTCAAACGAAAACTGCGTTCAGAAATGTACAAACATAATAAAAGGATTTATTATTGAAAGAAGACCCGATAACAAGAAGAACACGACGGCAACTAACCCCTTAAATTAGAGTACTCCGACAGACAGAACACAGATACAAGACGAAGGATAAAGGGACGGGATGAAAGGGATTCTTTTCATGGGTAATCAGCTTGGACCGGCTTGATTGTCTGGCCGACAATCCCTCGCCTCTTGCCCTGCGCGGAGAAGCGGGTCTTGGCGGGAACTTGCAGATTAGTGGTGCGGCCTTGCACGCGCGCGCTCCGCCACTCGACACACCGGCCTCCGTCGAGCCCAACGCACAGCAGTCTGGCAGCCTTCCTTCTGTGGTGTGATGGTGGAACGCTTGTTGGAATGTCCCAGGCATGACGATCGCAATCCACCCAGCACTGAGAGACCGATGAGCGAGATAACCAATCTCAGCAGTAGAACACAGAGCGCAGGGAGCAATCCTCGCCAAAACCCAGGAACAGAGAGAGAGAGAGAAAACGTCGGACACACTCCCTTTTTATCATCTCCCCTTGGCCAATCAGCTGGCTTCTTCTTGCCTCTGGTCTTCAGCTGCGTGCCGATTGGCCCTCTCTACCATTGGTGTGATCTCCCCATCAAACCCCTCTACCAATCCGTCGCGAGGTGGGCGTGGCCTCAGCCGGCCTGAGCAATGTTTTATCACCATGGCGACGCAATGCGTGGGCGCTTCCAGTGAGTTTTATTGGGGCAATTATTAATTAGGGTAACTAGTGGGCACTGGTGATGGTAAAAACAGAAGGGACAACTACAGAGGTTTCACACACAGGGTAATTAACATAATCCATACACTAGTTAACACGCCCCATTCCTCGTAATCGGGACAAATATACACCTAATCCGACATTCGGGCTAAACAGGTCCCTGACTTATGTACATCGAAATGGTTCTTCTTCACGACAGTTGGAGCATGATACAGACACAGATCTACCTGAATCTATATCTCACTCAACCACAAAATTCATAACAATATTGTACACCGCTCCTTTTCTATGCCATCTCCAGGCGTACTCAGTTTTCACTCCGGTTTCTTGTTTGTTTGTTTGTTTTCTTGTTTGTTTGGCCGGGCAATATATCAGGCATCATTTGAGATAGGAAGCTGAAATTTCGGCACAATAGTGAGCAAGTACTTTGGCAAAAACAGTATTTTTGATTTTTGATTAATCAATTGAATGATTAGTTGCTTAATTATTATCAATTAATTAAGTACTTATATATTTCCTTTCTCTTCTGGGCAGCATTATCTCAGGCACCTTTTGAGCGAGGAAGCTGATATCTGGACACAACAATGACTAAGTGATTTGGCTGTAAAGGCTATTTTTGTTTCATTGATTAATCAATTAATCGATTAATTATTTAATTAACGACTTGATTGATTAATTTTGTTAAAGTTAGATTCGGATGAAACGGTGGTGGTTTAGGTATTCCATTAGCCAATATTGATTAATTATTTAATTATTTTATGGTTATTATTTATTTATTTTCATTATTAGTCATTTATTTATTTTCTTTCTCATCTGGGCAACATCTCAGGCACCTTTTGAGCTAGGAAGTGGATATTTGGACACGACAGTGACCAAGTGATGTGGCTATAAAGGATATTTTTGATTTATTGATTAATCAATTAATCGATTAATTATTTATTGATTAATCAAATGTTTTTTGTTTTTTTTTGATAAATGACTTCTTTAATTAATTTTCAAAATGTTACAGTTTCGGATGAAACACTGGTCGATATGCTATTAGCCAATTGAGTAAGAAAATATTTTATGATTATTATTCATTGATTTTAATTATTGCAATTAATCAATGAATTATTGTACACCTCTCCCTCCCAATACAGTCTTTATGAGCTGCACGGTGGCCCCGGCAATGCCGCGCTGGAGGATATTTATTTATTTGGCATGGGGGCGGTGTACTTTGAATGTATCTGTACTTGTTTAACTATTTATTGGACAACATAATGTTGAGGATAATTACATTTTAAAGCTATAAAGCTATAATAAAATAATTTAATCATTTGTGCATGACAATATAAAAGTACCCGCGATACAGGGAGGAGGGAGGCAGATCCAAGCGTTATGGAGCAATAGAGGTTGAAGATGTGTAGCCTGGGTTAGAATCCCGATTCAGTTATAAATTGTCATCTCGGTGTTTCACAAGCACAGTGATTCATCAATGTGTGTACTGTCCCTCGGATGGACGATAAACTGGGCATCCCGTCTGACAGCATTCGTTTGTTGATGTTAGAGTCCACTGTGTCCTTCGAGAAAAGTAGGCGAGCTATTACCGGCACCCTGAACAAATTACAAATTCCTGCTCGAAATACTTAGTTGAATGTCAGGCCTGGCCAGCCGGTTCATGAAAGACTTGGGCCAAAATCCTCCCTGCTGCCCGCCCCACAAGAATGTGGGAATAATTGTGCCCGTTTAAGAAAGAAGTACAGTATATGTGACTTAGAAAAATAATCCAACCTTCATTTGACTTTTTGTTTCTTTGCGTTGGTCTCGTATCATAAATCAACTCCTTTTGGTGATGAGATTTGGGTATACATTTTGTCAACTCCCTTCCCTTGATGTTAATATTTAATCACTCTTCAGCACATGTGACACATCATCAAATTATTTACTGATGGTTATAAATTTACAGATGAAACAAACGTTAATGGACGACTACCTTAACTTCAGCAAACTATACTAAAATGACCGTGACCAAGGCTAATTGGGTTTCTCTGGAATTGAAGGAAAAGCAGCTGCTGGTGAAGGCTCATGAGGACTTATCACGTGACTATACAGGCATGGAGGAGAAGATTAAGAGCCTCCTTCAGGATTTAGAAGTAAGTATTCATTTTATAATTAAAAAGTGGCGTACTTTACAATCGTGTTTTAAATGCACAAGGGTCTAAATCGCTTTTTCCTAATTTGCTTCCGATTTTACTATAGATTTCGACGTAATTATTTAGGCCATAAGTTCCGATCGTGAAATATGCAATCAGATTTCGAATATGAGCTTTTAATAAGCCTATACAATACATTATTCAATCAATCACATTGCACCTATCCTCACACCAGCCAATCAGCGTAACCGCAAATGGATGGATGGACAGCCATCTCTGATATATATATACATATATATATATATGTATATATATATATATATATATATATATATATATATATATATATATATATATATATACATTATACATACATATACATATATATATTTGTATATATACATATACTAGCAAATAACCTGGTTCCACTGGGCTGTTGTAAAGGAATTAGTTTGCAATACAGTGTGGAATGTTTATAGGGAGTTTGACATGAAACATACTGTTGCGGTTTTGAGTCTGTCAATTGAGTTTAATAAAGGTTAAAGTTTGTCCCCCATAGTTAGTCACACAAGCAACATGTAGCCTCGCGATAGTATAGTTATGTCTTAGTATTTGTGAGCTTAGTTCCCTTCCAGTGTTAATTCTGCGTTGAGTAGGAGCCAGGAGAATAGGCCCTACTTGCCACCGAATTTCCAGCCACCCTAGCCTCGATCCAGTTTGTTAAGCATTGGTTGATCATTGGGCGAGTTAAGACGAGGCAGGCCGAGGAAGGTCGGGGCGGAGTCGAGGCGGAGCGGCGGAAGCGCTGACGGTAAGCATGAGCCGCCAATCAGAGCTCGAGGGTGGTGATGGCGGCGTGGCGTCAGAGGGCGTGGTGAGAAGGTTCGGGTGAGTTCCAGAAGGTTCGGGGGGCGTTGCTATAAAACGGCTGCGCGAAAGCCCTCGAAAGGACTTGCTGCGTGAGAGAAAGATAGAAGGACTCGCGCTGTAAAGGACTGCTGCCTGAGAGGACTTGTATGAGAGAACTTGCGGTAAGAGGGCTTACAGCGAAGGACTTGTGGCAAAAGGATTGGCAAAAGAACTTGATAAGCGGTGAAAGCTGATAAACTTGACGAACTTGCACGAGAACGCGCGCTAACGAGCTTGGAGTGTATGGAAGAAGAGGAGTTGGCCACTACATACACGCGGCTGAGTGAGCAAGGCTGAGTAACTGCCAGCCGCACTAAAGTCCGCCCTCTACCGTTCCACCCCATCATCTGTTTGTACGAGAGACGCGCTACGAGTCCCTGCCTTCGCCTGCCACCATCTTCGCGGGACGTGCCGGGGACCGTGGAGAGCCAGACGGGGGCCATCTCTTGATGTGTTGGGGAACACCTGCCCATCTGCAATTCCCTGCGTGAGTGCGAGACGGGCCCGTTGTCCCAGGGATAAGTTAAGACTGCTTAAGGATTGCTCTGTGTCTCTTCGTCCTTGAACTGTATATACGTGTGGGAATAATTAAACCCATTTGTTCTTCCTTTCTTCCTGATTCGATCGTTCCTGTGGTTTCTCCATTTGACTAAGTGTGGCACAAATAAGATCGCTCCAATCGGGTTCCACTAAGTAAGACTGCGTGGACCACGTGTACGCAATCCGCTCGGCGTACTCAAACCACACGTGGTTCGTGCGAGGCTAGTTCCCTCGCTCCCAGGGCAGCGCGGGGAATTAGGTACGAGTGAAAAGTAGTCCCGAAACCCTACGCCGCGTGTGTCCAGGAGGGACGTAATAAGTCTCGGTTCCGCCAGGCCCAGTAAAGACAAGGGGATTAATCCCCCCTTGGTGAGGGGAAGAGGCCGGCATAGAGAACTGTAACAATTGGTTGTCGGGGAGTGGAATTTGGAATCCTACCAATTTTTTTTGGACAAGTTGGTCCCAAATTGTGAGCGACCAAAATTTAGTTTTTAAAATCGAAAATTGTATTCGTACCATGGCTAGCCAAAGCGGTCGAATGCCGGTGGGGGTAGATAAGGTAAAATTAATGACCCAGGACCGAGAGGGACAGTTGGTAATAATGGAAGCAGAAAAGGGTGCAGCAGCAGGGGTAGAAAATGGCGGCGCCTCGCACATGGCGGCGGAAGCCGAGCCCGCGGTGCCAAGGTACATGCAATTATTTATGGCGCAAATACAGGCATCCATAAAAATGGAGGGGGATCGACTGAATGGCAAAATGGATGTCCAAGAGAATAAATTGAAAGAAATGGGGGGCAAAATGGATACCCAGAGTGACAAATCCACCCGGGACAAGAAAAAAATGGGTGACCAATTGAAAGAAATGGGGGACAAATCCACCCGGGAATTGTAAGAGGTGAAAAAGGGGGTGGAAAGCAAAATGAACACCCAAAAGAACGAATTGGGAAACATGAGGGTGTCGTCGAAAAAGGAAATAAAAGAGGTAGGGAAGGACAGAAGGCGCAAGCTGAGTGAGGAGGTCGCAAAGGGACGTGACGAGGTAAAGCAGTGCGAGGAACGCGGGGAGAGCGAGGTAGAGCAGGGCGCGGCTACATGGATCGAGGGTATAGAAATCGTGACTCGGGGTGTGGAAAAGCCGACGGCCGCCGAATTTGGAAAAGAAAATTTTATGCGTGCCGGCGGTCGTCGAGGAAATAGAAGAAATAAAAGAAATAGTTGAAATTGGGGCCGAAGAGACGGCAGGGATAGAATCGGAAAATGAATCACGGGAGGTAGAAATGGAACCTGAACAAAGTTTGCATTTGCACCGTGATGTCGGGCTTGCTAACCCCAGTAAAGGTTTGCAGGTGCTGGCGGAGAAGAGAATCCCCAAGGTGAGTTGGAGTGTGTATTGCGGGAAAAGGTTTTTGGCGCGCTTGGGATCAAGGCAAAACCCGGGCGCTCGTGGAAGGTCCGTGGTGCGATGTGTGAGGGTGAGTGGCGCGCGTGTGCGAGAAAAGTGTGCACCGGAGCGCGAGTGTATGTGGGAAGAGTGTGTAACAGGAGAGAGTGTTACAGAATGTGCGATGGCCGAGGAGAGTGAGGGAGAATGCACACCAGAGAGTGTTGTAGAGAGTGTGCAGGAGTGAACACCAGAGCGTGTTGTAGACAGTGTGCAGGAGTGCACACCAGAGCGCATGATTGGGTGTGTACCAGGAGAGTGCACACCCATGGACATTACGGAGTACATAACGAAAGAGTGCGCGAGGGTGTGCGATGGCCGATTGTGTAACGGAGTGCGTGAGTGGTATGAGTGCGCCTAGGTGTGCAGGTGTGAGTACAGAGCGCGAGAAAGAATGCACACCGGACCGTGTGCAGAGAGAGCGTGCGGTAACAGAATGCATGGAGTGTATGGAGGCACCTCGGTGTGCGAGAGTGGAATGGGTTGCGCGTGGTGAGAATGCGGCTCAAGCATCGACGCAGACCGGGGTAGCGTTTAGTGCGACATATAGCCGACATGAGCCCTTGGTGAGTGGTGTGCTTTGTGAGCGGCGGGGATCGTTGCCGCGGCGGTCTCACAAGGACCGGCGTGCACGGTTCGCGCCGGGGCCCGCCCTGTACAGTTGGTGCCGCGTCGTGGCAGTAAAGGCGATCGGCACGGTTCAAGGGGGGGTAGGAGAGATCGGAGCCACGCCCCCTGGCGGCTGCGGTGCTCCGACCGTGGGCGGTTGGGCCATCATGCGTGGGACCGCAAGGCACCGCGCAGAGATGGCACCTTGAACCTTGGCCCAACCAAGCCTCCTCCCCTGGATCGAAAATGCCGGACGGACCCAACCTACAGGCGACCAACCACCTGCATGCATCGCTCGGCTTTTCGAAGCCGAGCTGTGACGACGATGTATTTCCACACGGAGAGGCTCAAGTGGAGTGGACGAGTTGCAATAGTGTTGGCGAATGGTACCCTGCGTGGGGGAATGGTAGCTTTACCATTCCTCACTCTGGGCTCATGAGCATTGGATTAGGGGGATGGCAGTGACATGCACATGGAGGGACCAGCGATGGTTACCTCCATGGGGCACCGAAGCTAGCCAAGGGCGGGCTAGGATAATTGTTAGGGATTTAGATGACGGTAGAGGACAAGATTTAAGTAGTGACATTTGTACCATAGAGGGGACGTAGGTAGCTTAGATGGATGATAACGACGAGGGAGTGCTTAGTGTAATGGGATGACGGGGAAGCACGAGTTTTAGGGGAAGTAGTCAGCTAGATGATGCTGTGTGTGTGAGGATTGTATTGAGCAAATGAGGAATTGGTTGAGAATTACGCGGACTTGTATTGAGATAAATGGAATTGTGTTTGGAGTGTATGGACAGAAGGAGTATGAGCACAAGAGGTGTGCCAGATATGTGGTGTGTAAGCACAATAGGTGTGTGAGATAAGTGGTGTGCGAGAAAATTTGGTGTGGTATGCTTGGTGTGAAGTAAAAGGTGTGGAATGCATTGTGCGAAGGAGTGAATGGGGGGAGATGGACCCATTCACGAATACCCGGGTGGGTAGTTTAAAGCTAGGTAGAGGGCTTAGGTAAATTGTTTGGATATTGACACCTGTGGTGCGGGAAGTAGCAAGAAGTGCTTGGTTGGGTGCATGAGTCTATGGAATGGCTGGGCGTGTGGGCTTTGTTGGTGCATATGGTTATTGGAACACTCCGCCACTGGTAGTTTGTCGGCCAGGTGAGGCCGCAGGTAGGCTCTGGGAGCCAGTC
Source organism: Myxine glutinosa (assembly GCF_964187855.1). Taxonomy (NCBI): domain Eukaryota; kingdom Metazoa; phylum Chordata; class Myxini; order Myxiniformes; family Myxinidae; genus Myxine; species Myxine glutinosa. The sequence goes on along the minus strand of NC_136262.1, from coordinate 98,100,934 downwards.
AGAGTAGTCGTGAGTAGTGTTCAATGGGGCCCGAGGATCCAAGAGAAGGACCCGGGTAGCCCAATGCCAGAGAGGGCATCAGAGGGGTAAAGAGCCAGGAGGGGCCTTCCCCAGCTAGGTAGTCGCAGGAGCAGGTAAGCTCGGGTGGCGACTTCAGTGGCGGAGGTGCGCAGGTAGAAGGACCTGCTAGTGGAGCCACATGACCCAGCCCCGAAATTGTGCAAAGGCACAGTGTGAAAAATTGGGGAGTGAGACCCAAATTCATGGGCACCGCAGAGTGGTCAATGGGGAATTCGGTTTTTAGAACCACATAGTGTAAAGAGGCCAATTGGCAGGGTATGACCCCGGGTAGTGGAAGTGAATTAATGTCATTAGAGTAGTTAGGATGAGAGAAAATCCCTTCGCGCCATCCACATCCATTCACCGAGGATGACAAAGCTCCACACCAGCACCAAGGCTTTGTAAACTGTTGTGACGTGATGAGACAATGGGTTTGTTCCATTCCTTCCATCCTGGGAGGGATTGGGAGACGAATTTGGAGTAGAGGGGGATATGGGAGACAGGACGTAGTGACGAATTTGTAAATACCAGGGAAGGGCAAGGGTAGTGTAAGCTGACGTTGGGGGGCACGGACGGTTAGGGACGAGCTTGCTCTGCTCGCTCTTCCGCGCCTCTGTGCTGCATTACCTTGTATTGCTGTGTACCTCTGTGCCCTTTCCGCTTTGCCGGTTGTGTTTTGTCTCTCCCCCACCCCAGGACCATTTTGGAGGTGGAACTGTGCAGCTGCATTGTGCTGCACCTGTGCAGCACCCCTGCTGCACTTTGCTACACCTGTGCAGATGAACTGCGTGGCACTTTGCTGCCGTATTCCTTGCATTTGTTATAACTTTGCTGCACGTGTGCAGCACTTGCTGTCACAGACACTTTGCTGCACATTACCACATTACACATTATGGACCACAGGTTTTGTGGCCTTACACTTTTGCTGTGCAGCACTTTGCTGCAAACTTACCTTGCATCTTCGGACCACGTGTTTTGAGTGGCATCAATGTCACGCAGTTGGACCACCTAGGGTTGGCCCTGCCGGCAAAATAAAAACGAACATACTTTTTGTACATTTTTATTATTGGTGTGCTAGGAAAGAAGAACTGTAAGTTTTATGCACACAGAAGATGCAGGAAGCAAGAAGAAGATGCCAGACAACAGCAAATGTGAACTGTGAAATGTGATTTTTTGTAATGTGTTTTTGTGCATTGCTGTGCTTTCTCTCCCCTCCAATCTTCTTTCCAAAAAGGACAGGTCCTGGGTCATAGAGATGTAAATAAGGTTAGGTTTTGTGATTGTATATAAAATGCTGCCCACAGGCTCTATGTTTAGTTTGAAAATAATTCCGCAATTCGGTTAATTGTGGGCGTGAGTCTGTCAAGTAGCTACTCAACGCAGTAGGTGGGACATATTTAGTGTTGTAAAACTGTGGCACACACGGGTTAGAGTAAATGTTAGGGGTAACCACATCTAAGTGTCACACGGAATTAAAAGTTAATCCCAACTCTTTCTCAAAACCGGTCGTTCCAGTTTTTGTAGGTTCGACTCGGGGACGAGTCTGACGAGGCAGGGGGGCAGTGTTGCGGTTTTCAGTCTGTCAAGTGAGTTTATTAAAGGTTAAAGTCTGTCCCCCATAGTTAGTCACACAAGCAACATGTAGCCTCGCGATAGTATAGTTATGTCTTAGTATTTGTAAGCTTAGTCCTTTTCCTTTGTTAGTTCTGCGTTGAGGTAGGAGCCAGGAGAATAGGCCCTACTTGCCACCGATTTTCCAGCCACCCTAGCCTCGATCCAGTTTGTTAAGCATTGGTTGACCATTGGGTGAGTTAACACGAGGCAGGCCTAGGAAGGTCGGGGCGGAGTCGAGGCGGAGCGGTGGAAGCGCTGACGGTAAGCACAAGCCGCCAATCAGAGCTCGAGGGTGGTGATGGCGGCGTGGCATCAGAGGGTGTGGTGAGAAGGTTCGGGAGAGTTCCAGAAGGTTCGGGGGGCGTAGCTATAAAACGGCTGTGCGAAATCCCTCGAAAGGACTTGCTGCGTGAGAGAAAGATAGAAGGACTCGCGTTGTAAAGGACTGCTGCCTGAGAGGACTTGTATGAGAGAACTTGCGGTAAGAGGGCTTACAGCGAAGGGCCTGCGGCAAAAGGATTGGCGAAAGAACTTGATAAGCGGTGAAAGCTGATGAACTTGACGAATTTGCACGAGAACGCGCGCTAACCAGATCGGAGTGTATAGAAGAAGAGGAGTTGGCCGCTACATATATGCGGGCGCAGCCAGACGCGCTTTGAACGGATACAGTGCATTTCAGACGCGCGAGTGAGCAAGGCCGAGTAACTTCCAGCCGCACTAAAGTCTGCCCTCTACCGTTCCGCCCCATCATCTGTTTGTGCGAGAGACGCGCTACGAGACCCTGCCTTCGCATGCCACCATCTTCACCGGACATGCTTGGGGCCATGGAGAGCCGGACGGGGGCCATCTCTCGATGCGTTGGGGAACACCTGCCTATCTGCAATTCCCTGTGTGAGTGTGAGACGGGCCCATTGTCCCAGGGATAAGTTAAGACTGCTTAATGATTGCTCTGTGTCTCTTCGTCCTTGAACTGTATATACGTGTGGGAATAATTAAACCCATTTGTTCTTCCTTTCTTCCTGATTCGATCGTTCCTGTGGTTTCTCCATTTGACTAAGCGTGGCACGAATAAGATCCCTCCAATCGGGTTCCACTAAGTAAGACTGCGCGGACCACGTGTACGCAATCCGCTCGGCGCACTCAAACCACACGTGGTTCGTGTGAGGCTTGTTCCCTCGCTCCCAGGGCAGCGCGGGGAATTAGGTACGAGCGAAAAGTAGTCCCGAAACCCTACGCAGATAGAGGCGTGTGTCTGGGAGGGACGTAATAAGTCTCGGTTCTGCCAGGCCCAGTAAAGACAAGGGGATTAATCCCCCCTTGGTGAGGGGAAGAAGCCCGGCGTAGAGAACCGTAACAATACTTTGACAACATAGTGGCAGGGGCCCATTGAGGTCCCTCACTCCCTCAGGGTCTTTTAGTTATTTTGTGTCTCAAAGATCTTCAGAGTCGAAAGGGTATTTTGTGTCCTCTGAGTCTCTGGGGTCTTTTGTGCTCCCAGTATTTTGGAGTGGTGGTCCAAGTATTTTGAGTCTTCACAGTCTTTTGGGTCCTCCAGGTCTTTTGGGTCTTCATGGTCTTTTGGGTGTTTATGGTCTTTAACATCTTTGGGGTCTTTATTGTCTTTATGGTGTTTTGGGTCTTCTAGGTATTTTGGGTCTTCTAGGGTATTTTGTTGTTTTTTTGTGTTTTTGTTGGTGGTTTTTGGTTTTTTTTTGTTTTTTTTGGTGGTTTTGGTGTTTTCTTTTGGGTCTTTCGGCCCTTCAGGGTCTTCTGAATATTTAAGGATCTTTTTTTGTCTTTGGGGTCTTTAAGGGTCTTCGGGGTCTCTGGGGTCTTTTTGGCCTTCAGAGTCGAGAAGGTCGTTTGGAGTATTGGGGGTTTTAAAGGGTCTTTAAAGGTCTAAGGGGCCTCAGCAGTCTAAAGGGTCAAAACGTACATTCCAATAGCATGTAATTAATAGACGACGTAATTAATAGACAGGATGCAACTGGCGTTCAACCAGGACGTGATTAATCGACATGTCGTCACACGGCTTCACGGACGGCTTCACGGACACGGACCGTGCTTTTCGGTTTTATATATATATATAATATATGTGGATATATCGAAGATAGTTGACAGAATTGACTGATTTTTTTTTTTACATCCAGTATGCATGCAAACAAACGACTCTGAGCATATACACCACGTGCACAACAAAAATGAATATAACTCGAAATTGCATGAGGAACAATATGTTAAAACCTCCTCATGCACTGTCTGGACACAAGAGCTCTTAAATGAGGTATCATTCAGCATTGTACGTGTTGTGGTTACAATTTTTACCCTGATCAGACGCAATCAAACAACTTAAATACATATTACATATGTACAGTAAGTACACCCCATGTAAAGTTTTGACTTTTTCAACATATTTCAACATACAGCTATTTGATCTTCATTTCAACAATATTGATAGATAAAGGTGATATAATATAACAAATATCATGAAACATTTACATTTTGTAGTCCATTGTATAATTTAAATAAACATAAATGCAAATTTCGCATGTGGAAAAAGTAAGTACACCCTTGGCTCCAATAGGTGGTTTTGCCCCCTTTGGCAGAAACAACCTCAATTAGGCATTTCTTATAACTGTCTACCAGTCTCTGACATCGACTGGGAGAATTTTTTGCCCACTCCTCCATGCAGAATTCTTTCAGCTGTGTGATGTTTGAGGGGTTTCTTGCATGCACAGCTCGTTTCAAATCCCCCCACAACATCTCGTTGGGATTTAGATCCGGGCTTTGACTTGGCCATTCCAGAACCCTCCATTTCTTTCTTTTCAGCCATTCCTTGGTGGATTTACTGGTATGTTTAGGGGCATTGTCATGTTGCAAGGTCCACCTTCGGTTGAGCTTCAACTCTCCGACAGATGGCCTCACATTATCCTCAAGCCCCCTCTGGTACAATGAAGAATTCATAGTGGATTCTATGATGGTGAGCTGCCCAGGCCCTGATGCAGCAAAGTTGCCCCAAACCATAATATTTCCACCACCATGCTTTGCAGTCGGTATCAGGTTCTTGTGGTCAAATGCTGTCTTTGGTTTTCGCCAAACATGTCTTCTGGTACTGTGGCCAAATAGCTCTGCCTTTGACTCATCTGTCCAGAGCACATTGTTCCAGATGTGCTGGTCTTTGCCGAGGTGTTCATTGGCAAACTTTAGTCTTGCCCTGATGTTCTTTCTGAACAGCAAAGTTTGCCTCCTGGCACACCTCCCATGTAGATCAAATTTGTGCAGCCTCTTTCTAATGGTAGACTCGTGCACTTTGACATCATCTGTGGCAAGAACTACCTGTAGGTCCCGTGATGACAATCTGGGGTTCTTAGAGACTTCTTTCAGCATCTTGCGGTCTGCTCTCGGGCTGAACTTGCTGGGGTGGCCTGGCCTGAACTTGCTGGGGTGGCCTGGCCTGAACAAGTTGGCAGTTGTTTGGAATCTTCTCCACTTGTAGATGATCTTCCGGACAGTCGAATGATTGATTTCAAATTGTTTGGAGATCTTTTTAAATCCCTTCCCAGACTCGTAGGCATCTATATAATCTTCTTTCTGAATGCATCAGAGAGCTCTTTTGATCTAGGCATGGTGACGCCGCACACTTCAACAACAAAGAGCAAACCAAACTAAATGTCTGAGGTTTAAATAAGACAGGTTCCTCCAAGATCCTCTCTAACGATGTTCTAATCATTTGCACCTGAGCTGGTGCACCTGATTCTAATTTTAGGTATTTGAAGTAGTGATAAATGTTGGGGTGTACTTACTTTTTCCACATGCTGAATTTGCATTTATGTTTATTTAAATTATACAATGGACTACAAAATGTAAATGTTTCATGATATTTGTTATATTATATCACCTTTATCTATCAATATTGTTGAAATGAAGATCAAATAGCTGTATGTTGAAATATGTTGAAAAAGTCAAAACTTTACATGGGGTGTACTTACTTTTTCACATGACCGTATACTGTATATTAGTAAACAGGTTATTTTAGATGCTTTTCTCTGAGCATACAGATCTTTAATTTAAACTATGTGAGGCCTTTCCATCACATTTCTAACAGATATGTCTTCCGAGTGTGGTCGTCTTGAAACATGATGACAAAACTATGACGCAACTTCAGCATACATGATTTCATACAACTTGAGCATACATGATTTCATACAACTTCAGCATACATGATTTCATACAACTTCAGCATACATGATTTCATACAACTTCAGCATACATGATTTCATACAACTTCAGCATACATGATTTCCTTAACTATGACATTGTTTAACATGATTTCTTTGTTTAACTTAACATGATTTCCACTTAACTTAACATTAACATTAACAATTAACAATTAACAATGTAACAATGTAACAATTAACAATGTAACAATTAACAATGTAACAATTAACAATGTAACAATTAACAATGTACCAATAACAATGTAACAATGTAACAATTAACAATGTAACAATGTAACAATTAACAATGTAACAATGTAACAATTAACAATGTAACAATTAACAATGTAACAATGTAACAATTAACAATGTAACAATTAACAATGTAACAATGTAACAATTAACAATATAACAAGTAACAATGTAACAATTTAACAATGTAACAATTAACAATTTAACAATGTAACAATGTAACAATGTAACAATTAACAATGTAACAATGTAACAATTAACAATGTAACAATGTTAACATTAACAATGTAACAATTAACTTAACACAACATGAACGCTCAACTTTGTTTTTTCTTTGTTTAACTTAACATGCTTTCCTTAACTACAGACTTGGCATTTAATATGGAATTTTTTTTTTTCTTGACTTGGGTTTACTTTCTGAACTCAGTATATCAATCTGGTGAGTTTCTTTTACGCTTCGGTGATGTCTTTGTTGAAAGAACCATGTCACTGATTGTCTTTCGCAGCAAGAAGTCAATAACAGGATTATATCACAGGTGGCGTGACAAAATGTAAGGACAGGTACATTTGACGATTGGTTTCACAATCGGGTATATAAGGGTTGTTGCGTTCTGTATTCGTGGAAAACAACTGCTGCACACCTACAAAAGTTATTGCCGCTTCCTCTGGAGATGGTCCGTCAACTTGACAATGCTGTTTGTCATGGAGTGGTGGCTTTACCAAATTCTGGCATGAAACAGCGTGCTATTGCTCGGCAGTATGGCATCACTCAAGGTCAGGTGTCAAAGATCCTGAAACGAAATGTTCAGAGGGGTGTCCCTACTCCAATACTGAGGCCAGGACGCCCACACAGAACCACAAGGAGAGATGATCGCCAGCTGCACCGGTTAGTCTGCAATGGCCGTACCAAGTCAGCTAATCGGCTTAGGACTGAGTGGCAGCAACTGACAAATGTGCCTGTATCCAGAAGGCTAGTCAACCAACGACTGGTTCAAGCAGGCTATCGTGCCAGGCGTCCCCTGAGAAAGCCACGCCTGACCAGACAACACAGCCAGCGCCGATTGCAGTGGGCCAGAGAGCACCGTCAATGGCAGCCAGGAAACTGGAATCACGTGACCTTCAGTAACTAGTCTAGATTTCTGGTCTATCGTCAAGATGGCCGCGTCCGAGTGCGCAGACAAGTGCATGAAGCCCACAACGAAGATTGTATAGTGCCAAGAGTCAAAGCTGGAGGTGGTGGGGTGACCGTTTGGGCTGCTTTTCATGCAGGGGGCAAAACTGACCTGGTTGTTCTGAATGGAAACCTGAACCAGTTCAAGTACAGGGTCATTCTGGAAGAAACATTGCTTCCATTTGCTCATGCAGCCTTTCGAGGAAACTTTGTCTTCCAAGATGACAATGCACAGCCTCATCGTGCTCGCATGATCCAACACTTTCTTGCTGACCGTGGTGTAGAGCATATGGAGTGGCCTGCCATGTCCCCGGATATGAATCCGATAGAGAACTTGTGGGCAGAATTAACGCGTCAAATCGACAACTTGGACCAGCAGCCTACCTCTGTGCGTGAATTGCAGCAGATTATTGTCACTGCATGGCAAGCGATTCCTGTCCAAACCTTGGCAAATCTCGTGAACAGCATGCCTCGACGTGTACGTGCTCTCCTGAATGCTCGTGGGGGTTACACGAAGTACTGAACTGTAATTTTACTGTCCGTAATCCCAGTCATAATTTCGCTTTTGTTTTTGTTGAAATTTTTTTTGGCTAATGTGCAAAATAAAGAGATCCTTCTGGAAAACGTACAGAAGTTTAACACAGTACTGTCCGTGAATTGAGTTCGATATCAGTTTACATCACTTTCAAGGATCAATTTATTTGCTTCGAAATGTCAAATGTGGTTTTTGTTTCTTTTAAAGATCACATTAACAAAATCTAGAATAATTTCAACATAATTCCAATGAACTTTTGGTTCTAAGTCATCTTGAAAAGTAAGTTCACCCCCACAAAAAAATATTCCATATTAAATACCAAGTCTGTATTTATACATGATTTCCTTAACTATAACTTTCCTTACCATAGCACTCCTTAACTTTTCTTATTAACTTAACTATGATGCAACCATTGCAACTTCAGCATACACGCAACTTCAACTTCAGCATACATGATTTCCTTGATGTGGAAGTCGGACCAGCTTGCAGTTTTAAGAGTTTAATGCAAACCATATTTCAATTTAGTCAACCTGCACCTGTTTGCACTTAGAGCCGTTTGTTTCCCTAGGCTACCAGGAAGCAGCTGGAGAAGCTCCAAACAGAGATGGTGAGAAAGGAAGAGCAAGTGAAGGAGTACTCAAAAACAAACTCTATGCTCCAGGAAAGCACCCTGCATCTGCAGGTGTGGAATCCATTCTCTTCACTTTATTCTCCGGCAATATGCTAACGGAATGATTTCCATATATATGATATTTCATTTTGTATTCCACTCAGAAATCTCTTGCCCAGGCGACCCTGTTGAGCTGTAATCTGCAACAACAACAGAAAGAGTTGGGCAAACGCCACAGTGAGTGTCAGGAGCATCTGCAGGGAGCCAAAGATCAGCTTGTGCTGGCACACAACGAACTACGGACCCTAAAAACGCAGGTGTCTTGCTTTGTTTCCAACACAAAAGCTCAACACAAAAACCCCTAAGACTGTCCCCCCACCCTTCCACCTATAAATACAAATAAGTAAAATTTGTATTATAAAACGCTAAGGCCTCAGTCACACTAGATCGTACGATTTCTGGATCGTGCGATTGATGGCAATCTGGCCGAGGTACGACCAATCGTCAATGTTTGCTACGCTCTCCATTTGGGATCGCAAACAGCGATTGGTCTTAGGGGTCATCGTACGATTGGTGGTACGCGTGGTTGTGCGATCACCAACGATTGGAGAAGATCGATCGCAAGATCAATCGTAGGTAATCGTGCGAATAGTGGTGGCAATCAGCGACCAATCGTACGGTCAATCGTGGCGACTTGCTATGGCTCGGACAATCAATCGTGGCGACCTGCGAACGCTTGCACTACCGATCGTGAGGTTGAACGACAGGTGGCACCACCAATCGTCAGGTGGCAGGACCAGTAGCATGACCAATCGTGCGACTACTTGACCCGCGATCATGCACGACTGGTGATGCGTCCATGCGCGACTGGTGGTACGACCATGTAAGACCTGTCTGCGACCTCTTACGATTTGGAATCGCAGGTCAGAAGTTTTGAACATGACCATCGACCTTGCTGCGACTGATTTTGCTCTGGCGATCACCCACGACCGCTGTGACCAGTCGCGCGCGTTTTCTACGATTTGCCCACGATTCACAAAATTTTCGGTCGCAGCTAGGTCGTAACCTGGTCGCAGGCCCGGTGTGACTGGGGCTTTAGGGGTCAATTTTGTGTGTCTATCTCCTTAGGCATACTGTACTGCTGTCTACGCTGCCTTATGTGGTGTTAGGACGACTTTATCTTTTGCCATTGATGATTTTGAAGTTATTTTATTGTAGGTTAAGGCAAAATGGCCATTTCACTTGTGGAATACAGCCATCTTGTTGCTTAAAAGCTATATTTTTCAATGTAATTGTGCCAGCTGTATCGTTGCCAACCTGCTGCATGCATCCGGAAAGCCACTGCCAATGTCATATATCTACCATTTAAAACACAATGTCTGTGTGTTTGTACAGATGTCTGATGTCTGTCCCCCTTCATAAAGGTAGGATTTAAAAGCTTTGAGCAGCGCTTTGGGAAGGATTGGAGTGGGGTTTGGGCAATCTTTGAACATGACTGTGTCCACCACAGTCAAAAGACCTAAAAGACTCTGAGGACACAAAAGACCCCGAGGACCAAAAAGACCTCGAGGACCCAAAATACCACGAAGATCCCAAAGACACCCAAAGACCCCAAAGAGCAAAGACCATGAAGACCAAAAATACCATGAAGACCCAAAATACCCAAAAGACCCTGAAGATTCAAAATACACTAAAGACCCTTAAAGACCCAAAATACCCCAAAGACCCAAAAGACCTGAATACTCAAAGGACCTAAAGACCCAAAACACCCCAAATACACCTAACACCCAAAATACCCTGAAGGCTAAAAAGACTCTGAAGACCCAAAAGACTGAAAAGACCAAAAAGACCCCAGAGCCCCAAAAGACCACGGATACCCAAAAGACCTCAAAGAACCTTAAAACGCCAGAATACCCTAAAGGACTAAAAGACAATGAAGACCCAAAAGACACCAAAAACCCAAAAGACCTGAAGACCCAATAGACCATGAAAACCCTTAAAGACCTCGAAGACCCTTAAATACCCTGTAGAACCAAAAGACCCTGAAGACCAAAAAGTTCCAAAAGACCACAAAAAGCCCCGAAGACTCCAAAGACCCTTAAGACCTAAAATACCCGAAAGACCCAAAATACTTCAAAGACACCTAAGGACCAAAATACCTGGATGACCCAAAAGACCCTGAAGACCCTTAAAGACCCCAAATACCAAAAAGACTCTGAAGACTTCCAATACAAAACAACAAAAAAAAGAAACTGACCGGCTAGCTAGCCTCGCCAGAAAGACATGTCTTTATTTTAATACCACCAAGACCAAAGTGATAAACTTCAATTCCGCACCTTCTCAACCCATTACAGTAAATGGAGAAGCCCTAGAGTCTGTAGATGAGTTCACATACCGAGGCAGTAGGCAGTCTCATTAGCAAAGACAATAGAGCCAAGAAAACCATCAAGGCAAGACTCCGCAAAGCTTCTAATGCTTTCGCTCAACTCCATTCTATCTGTAAGTCGAAGCAGTACAGCCTGAAGATAAAGATAACACTTTATAACAGCAATGTCAAGTCTGTTCTTCTATATACAGTGCCTTAAGAAAGTATTCACACGCCTTGACATTCTCACTTTTTGTTCTGTTACTGCCTGAATTCAAAATGGATAAAAATAACATTATTTGTCATTGATCTGCACATGATACCCCATGACGTCAAAGCGGAATTTTTTTTTTTTCGAAATATCTACAAAATAATTAAAAATGAAATACAGAAATATCTGATTTACAAAAGTATTCAACCCCCTGAGTCAATCATTCGAAGAAGCATCTTTTGCAGTGATTACAGCTTCGAGTCTTCTTGGGTATGTCTGTATCAGCTTTATACATCTGGATTTGGGGAGATTCCCCGATTCTTCCTTGCAGATTTGCTCAAGCTCTGTCAAGTTGGATGGGGAACGTCGGTGAACAGCAATCTTCAAGTCTTTCCACAAATTCTCAATGGGATTCATGTATGGACTTTGGCTGGGCCACTCAAGGGCTTTCACTTTCTTGTTCTGAAACCATTCCAGTGTTGCTTTGGCTGTATGCTTGGGGTCATTGTCCTGTTGGAAAGTAAATCTTCGCCACAGTCTAAGGTCTTTTTGCACTCTGAAGCAGGTTCTCCTCAAGGATTTGCCTGTATTTGGCTCCATTCATTGTTTCCTCTATCCTTACAAGTCTCCCAGTCCCTGAAAAGCTTCCCCATAGCATAATGCTGCCACCACCATGCTTCATGGTAGGGATGGTGTTAGATGGGTGATAAACTGTCCCCAGTTTCCACCAGACGTAGCGCTTTGCATTCAGGCCAAATAGTTCAATTTTCGTCTCATCAGGCCAAATCATATTTTGCCTCATGCTCTCAGTATTTCACCTGCCTTTTTGCAAACTCCAGGAGTGCTATCATGTGCCTTTTTCTCAGGAGTGGCTTTCGGCTGGCTACTTTCCCATGAAGCCTAGATTTGTGAAATGCTGCAGAGACTGTTGTCCTTCCGGCAGGTTCTCCCATCTCAGCTAAGTAACTCTATTCTCATTCTGCCAGTGGTCATTGGGTTCTTAGTCACCTCCCTGACCAAGGTCCTTCTTGCCCGGTTGCTCAGTTTGGTCTAAGAAGAGTCTGGGTAGTTCCATATTCTTTCCATTTCCTAATGATGGAGCTCACTGTGCTATTGGCAACTTTCAACACTCCAGAAATTGTTTTATACTGTCCTGCGATTCCCCTCGGTGAAGACCAGGAAATCACGAATAGCCAAAGTAAGCTTTAACTCTGAGGCGACGATCAAATGTGGACTTACGATCTACGCGGAGGAAGAACAAAGAAGAAGAAGCTGAAGCTATTACCTGTGCGATCCCGCCACTCGGTCCCAACATCCTGCAAAAAGAACTCAAGAGGGGAACGGGTTTAAAATGTACAAAAAAAATAATGAAAGTATTTATTTACAACAGATGCCGGGACAAGAAAAGCGCAACGATAATAAATAATGTTCCTATATGGTGCGCTCCTGCACCAGACTTAAACACAGACAAAGGGAAGATAAACAAAAATAACCGTGTGTGTAACTTAGCTTTGACTCGCTCGTGGTCTCGTCAGGGATCGTCCAACTCGTCCGGTACGTTGGCGGGAACCGCCCGGCCATTGGCGCGGAAACAGGCCTCGCATGCCCCCGTTCACGAGGCCTCGCTACTCTCCAGCGGCCAGCCGCGCATCATTTCCGCCTGCCAAACCCGGCCTCCTAACAATCCCCAGCGAGGTCTTGGCACACCGTCGCCAGCACTGAGGTCCAGAACGTGAAGATAAGGGGGAGAATCGTTGGCGCACACTTACATGCAGGCACTAGAAGCAAGCAGAAGGTCCCGAGCAAGAGAGCATCCACAGCAAGAGAGCGTCCACAGCAAGAGAGGGTCCAGCGCAAGAGAAAGAAAATGTCGGTCTACTCCACTTTTAACGTTCCCTCGTGACGTCATCTGCCTCTCTCCACCAATGCCCGCAGGCCACCACTACTGTGTTTCGCTCTCACCTATCACACGCAGTTCGCCCTTTGACGTCATCGGCGTGCCCTGCCAATCAGCGTGATGCCCCTACCTTTCTCTTCGTGCCCTGCCAATCAGCGTGATGCCCCTACCTTTCTCTTCACCAATCAGTCAGCCGCTTCTTGCTTTCTTACATCATTGGCCATACTCTTCCAATTGGTCGACTCCCGCCCAATAGCAAGTCCTTCTGGGCGTGGCTCCCGGCCTGCCTGTGTGATGTGTGTTCAACCAGGCGGGGGTAATTAGTGGTAGTGTTTGATCTGGGTTTCCGGTTTGTTTTACTGTCATTTGTTATGTGTGGTGCTCTTAATGGTGGGATTCTTCACTAGTGTTTATGTGCGGTGCCATAAGGGACAATGGATAAATCACAAGGTCTCACAAAGAGGGGAATTAGCATTATCCCTACGATAATTAGCACAAGGGTTATCCTTGTATGGCCACGGATATACACGTACGCGAACAAACCGCCTAAACAAACTTATTACATGTGGGGTTCCTTGTCACGACAATCGGAGCACACTACCTATACAGATCTACCTGACTCTTATATACCTCCCGCCCCCACCCCCAACATAACAATACCCTTCCCCAGATCTATGCCTTTTCACAATTCTATCTCAGAGTTCTACGGACAGTTCCTTGGACTTCATGGTTTCTAAATCAGGTCTAATCAATCGAATTGGCCAGAGGTGGACTCCACTCAAGTTGTAGAGACATCTCAAGAATGATCAAAGGAAATTGGATGCACCTGAGCTCAATTTGGTGTGTCATAGCAAAGAGGTTGAATACCTATTGACTCGAGACATTTCAGATTTTCATTTTTAATTATTTTGTAAAAAATTCTTTAAAAAAAATTCCACTTTGTCATTATGGGGTATTATGTGCAGAGCAGTGACAAAAACTCTCAATTTAATCCATTTTAAATTCAGACTATAACACACCAAATGTGAAAAAAGTCAAGGGGTGTGAATACTTTCTGAAGGCACTGTAGCCCTGAGTGCTTGAGAGTAATTAAGTCAGATATGAGCAAGATAGAGTCTTTCCACAATTATGGATATCTTCGGAAAATCTACTACATCTTCTGACCTAATAAGATATCCAACAAAGACCTGCATTAAAAACCAGTTGCCACAGCATTGCCCTTGAAATTAAGTGTCCCCACGTGCTTAGAATGTCCCCTGACCGAGTCCCCAATGTTGCTTTGGGATGGTCACAACCAGGGAGGAAACCAGGCAGGCCTAAAACAACATGTGTAGGGCTCTGGTAGCTGATCTGGAAATGGCTCTATCATGGTGTGAGGCACAGAATGTAGCTCAAGATAGAGATAAATGGTGAAAGCTTGTAGCAGCTTTATGTTCCATTGGGAGGAAGAGGATAAGTAAGTAAGTAATATCATTTGCTCAAGGTCATCTGCCATCTTTTTGGAAATCAGCCAACATCACTGCTTTACACAAAAAAGGTGCAAAAACAGCTCCTTGCAACTACAGACCAATCAGCCTGCTCCCAATCATCAACAAGGTCATGGAATCCATCATCGATTCTGATATTAAATCTTCTTCTCCAATTTCTTGATCATAGATCATCAATTTGGTTTCAGACCAGGTCACTCTACCCTGGACATGCTGCTTCTGCTTTTTCAACAATGGATGGAGGCCCTCAAAGCCAAACAGGAAATCAGAGGTGTCTCCCTTGACAAATCACATGACTTCCATACGGTCTGGCACCCAGCTCTGCTCACCAAACTCTCCTCTTATGGTATCCAGGGAAACCTCCACGCATGGCTTGCGGACGTACTCACCAGTCGCAGGCAACGTGTGGCCCTGAATGGATTTCTCTCATCTCCCCTTCCTGTTCAGGCTGCAGTTCCCCAAGGCAGTGTTCTGGGCCCTGTGCTTTTTCTGGTCTTCATCAATGATCTCTCTGACTCTCTGGAAAATCCTCTCTGTCTTTTTGCTGATGACTCCACTCTTTGCTGCTCCATATCGCAACCCTCAGATCGGCAGTCTGCAGCCTCCTCACTCTCTGCAGACCTGGACAAAATCACAGACTGGGCAAAAAGTGGAACATGTCTTTCAATCCTGACAAATCTCACACTCTCACTTTGTCTCTCCGAAAAGACCGACTGGACAACACTCCCATCTACTTTCTCAGCAATCCTCTCCAAGAAGTTCTGTCGCTCAAGCAATTGGGTCTCACCATCTGCCATGACCTTTCTTGGGAAAATCACACTCTGTCGTGCGAAGTCCTTCCTTGGCACACCTGAGCTCCTCACCACATACAAAGCTTTCATATGCAGATTGATGAAGTACTGCTCTCATTTCTGGGCTGGTGCTCCTGCCTCACACCTAGCTCAGCTTCACGCTGTAGAAAACAAGGTTTTTAGAATCATTGGAATCTCCCGCGATGAAGCTGATTCTGAGGGCCTTTCACTCTCTCACAGCAGGCAGTTTGTGGTCTTTCTATCTTCTAACGCCTGCTCTCCGGCCTAGCACCTCCTGCTGTCCCCAAATATTTCTGCAGGATGCACAAGATCTGCCAGCAACCCCCTTCTGGTGAAATTGCCAAAATCAAAACTCTCTGCTCACCTTCACTCTTTCATTCCTCTTTTCTCCCGCCTCTGGAACAAACTCCCTCACTCTCTTCAACTCCAACTCCTCCCTCCAGGTCTTCAAAACAGCTGTTCACCCCCATCTTATCTTCCCCCATCCAAAACCTTGATCTTTTCTACCACCGTTAATTGACCCCAACTCCTTCAGATTCCCTGTTTTCTTTCCTGAAAGTCCTTGTAGTGTCCATATTGTTTATCCCATGTACCCCAACCCTCTTTCTTCCACAGATCTCCTGATGTGTTCCCTACTGTTGTACTTCCTTCTCTCACGTCCCGCTCCCTTTATGATATGTCCTTTGTTAGCTCTTATACGAGCCTCGAATGGGGTTAGCCAGTATGCTGGTTATACTGTCAGTTCACAAAATGGCCATGGTGGACATCATTTTAACCATTGTCATATTGGACATTTAGGAGACAGTTGATTCAAACTTGGATGTATTTGTTTGATTAATGAACAGGATTAAATAATTAAATTGATATATGTGGGAATATTACAAGGTGGCTTTACATGCCCCTGGGTTCGATTCCTGGTCTGGGAATTTGTTTGATGGGCTGTTAACTGTCACTGAATGAAATACCCCAACTGACCATCTCGCCACGAACAGCTGGAGGCCTGCAAAGAAGCCAATGAAAGTGCAGTGCGAGAGGCAGTGCGGTGCGCAGGCGCAATGCATCAGGAGCAGTTGTGTGAGGAGCAGAATATGCACCGTACACAGATGGAAGCGGTTGTGGTGAGTAGTGTGCATGGCAGCACAGGTGTTTGCTTAACCAATCTTCTCATTCCTTTCCTGAACGCAAACGGTGTGGCTGTTGCGCTGGTGATGAGGTGCATAACTCTTGAAATTTGAGATCACGGTTTGGTACAAATGAGTGAACAATCATGGTGACCATTTGTCAGGCTGATCGTGCAGAGATCGAACAAAACCTTTTGACGGTCAGAGAGGAGTGTGAAGGACTCGTCAAACAGTTGTCTGCAAGTGAGCGCCGTACCAGGGAGTTGGAGAGGCTGCTGAAGGAGCTACCGCAGGTGCGGTGGATGATGTGGAAGGGTAGAGGGGCGAAAAAAAAATGAATGAGAAGGGGCCGAAAGTTGGAGGAAAAATGCACAACAGTGAAGTCTGAAGTAGTTAGTTCTTGGGAGTCACTTACTCAGCCATTGTTATGTAAACGGATTCTTGTTGCATGCAAATGACCCATTCGTGCAAAATTAATGAATGGAACCTCATTTTTCCGAATGAGGTGCCATTCATTAATTTTGGACTCATGAAACATGTGGCATTGTGTTCGGTAGTCGACATCCTGCCATGACAACACAAGGAGGAAACAAATCTGTTATCTTCTGCATGTGGTGTGGCAGGAACATGGTGTGTTAGAAAACGATGAACAATTTGAAGAAAGAGCGGTGGAGCAGCAGCTGTCCGAAGAGAGTTTGCCGAGGTAGGTTATTTCCACTACACTGCCAGGTCCAGGTTGTCAAATATTGTTCTCGTTCGTAAAAGCATATTTGACCGGGAGTTTCAGGTGTGTGCACCACTGTTCAAGGGGGGCACTGTTTGTTACCCTGATGCAGATCCCCCTGTGGTGGGGGTTGGGGTAGAAATTGGCCCAGGGTGCTGTCGATAACTCACCAACTCTTCTTCGAAAGACACTGTGGTATCTATAATGTCCACCAACCCATGCGAGCACACATCGGTCCCCAGCTTAACTTCAATCCGAGTGATGGCACACACATTGATACCTGCAGAGAATGAAATGTCGACTAGGCAGTCCAATTAAAGTAAGTGTCCTAAATCTGCATCTTCCTGTCAAATCGTATGATATGCTCAAATAATGCAATTGCAGTTTCCGAGTCAATGAAGCTTTTGTACACAGCTCCTTTCTTAATGGCGCGCCAAAAGATGGCGCGCCAAAATAGAGTACTCAGTTTTCACTCCGTTTGTTTTCTTTCTTGTTACTTGCAAAATCGAAGATTTTTCAAATATATTCGTTGGACTTGTGCGTTATTCTGTCTGTTTGAATACTTGGCAATTTTTTTTTTTTTTTTTTTTTTGCAATTATGTTGATCACTCCAGTTTGTGTTTGTCTGTCCGCTCATTTATACTTGCCTACAGGTCAGTTTTTAACCCATCTTCACAAAACCTCACCAAACTGCAGTTCGTGTTCCGACAAAATCCTATATATTTTTGAGGTCAATAGGTCAACATAGGCCAAAGGTCAACCACTTTTTTCGAATTTCTAAAATCCTCAATTTTCATCCAATCGACTTGAAATTTGAATAGGATTTACATATCGGCGAACTGAATTCAACCAACTATTTTTGAGATCACCATAGACCAAAAGGTCAACAACAATTTCAAATTTCTAAGATCCTCAATTTTCATCCGATTGACAAACTTTGAAGACGATTTGCACATCAGGTCACTGAATTCAACCACCAATTATTTTTGAGGTCAGAAGGATGCTCCACTGAGTGCCATGCTACTTTGTTCTGTTTTGCCAAGTGTCGCTCCATGAGTGATTTTTCATTTGTCTGTCAATCACCTACAGGTCACTATTTTAAACCGATCTTCATGACACTTCACCAGATGGTCGAGTTGGTCGTATGGAAGAAGTCTATGGATTTTGAGGTCACAGGTCGTCAAAGGTCATCTTGAGGTCAAATTTCTAAAATTGTCAATTTTCATCCGATCGACTTGCAAATTGAACAGCATTTGCATATTGTCACTAAATTTGGAAACCAACGATTTTCGAGGTCAAAAGGTCAAAGGTTCACTCAAGGTCAAACTTCATAAATCATCAATTTTCATCTTTAAAACCATCAATTTACATCTGATTGACTTGAAAATTTAACAGCAACTCCAGAGTGCCTCAATGAATTGGGAAACAAACTATTTTATAGTCAAAAGGTCAACTCAAGGTGAAACTAATATCAATTTTCATCTGAAAAAAACAAATTTGTATCTGATTGACACAAGCTTTGATTGAGATTGTCAATTTTAACCTTGATGAAATGGACTCCTGGACATTTTGAAGTATCCATGGCCACTTTTTTTATTTTGGGGAGGGGTGAATTTTGCAAGTATCGTGCTCTGCATGATGTCTTCTTGTTTGTTTGTCCGGGCAATATCTCAGCCATCCTTTGAGCGAGGAAGCTGATATTTGGACATAGCAATGACCAAGTGATTTGGCTGTAAAGGGTATTTTTGTTTCCTTGATTTATCGATTAATTACGTAATTAATTTTTTTTAAGTTAAAGATTTGGATGAAACAGTGGTGGTTTAGTTATGCCATAACAAACTAATGAATAATTTCATTATTTTACATTACTATTTATTTTATTTATCATCTGGGCAATATCTCGGCACCTTTTGAGCTCGGAAGCTGATATTTGGACACAACAATGACCTAGTGATTTGGCTATAAAAGATTTTTTTGATTTATTGATGAATCAATTATTTATTTCTTGAATTACGAAGATGCCCTGCCAATGCTGCGTGCTGGAGGATGTTATTTATTTATTTGGCATGGGGGGCAGTGTAATTTGAAGGTATCTGTACTTGTTTCTGATATTATCACTGGTAGTTCACTGACATCATTTAATCCTTTGTGATGCATCTGTATGTCGGGGCCTGTGCAACCAGCAAGCTTGTCCCGCACCTTTTACTCACCACAGCGCTTCTGAGTTGCACCATGAGAATGAAACTCTACAGCAAAAGATACATCAACTTCACAGCATAATCATTGCACAGGACAGGAAGATATGGGGAGCTCTGGACAAGGTATTCATTGGTACAAATGGCTGTTATATTAACACGTCGTTCGTATGCAGCAGGTTAGCATCAGCTCTCGCAAATGCATGGACGCATTGCCGGCGATAGCTCGTCTACTCCTTGCGAAGGACACCACAGGATCTTTAGCATCCATCAACTGAGCAGCCCAGTGCGAGGGTTGGCACACACTGATCAATCACCTTGCAAGACCACCAGAATAACAGTTTACAGCTGAGCCGATATTCGAATCCCAGGTAGTACCTCCAGACTATCTCGCCAACCTGTTGTATTAACTCTACCTATATCTTCAACACTGAATATGGTTTCATTCAATTAATCACTTAACTGGCATACAAGCAAAACAAACTCTACTAAAAGCCTTAAAATGCTTTATTTGCCGAAAAAGCTCAGGTCCTCAAATCCTCCCTTCCCAGTCCATAATCACCCTCCATTTACAGACCACTCACTAGAGCAAGTGAGCATCTCACCTAAAAAGGTGAACTAGTCGGACACTTCATCAGCTACCGGTCCCAATAACTGCATCTAAACTGGCTGTTATCTTCTGAACATACTTCTTGGAAGGCAGACTCCCCTCACTGGATGGAAGGTGGCTTCCATCATTCCTATCCATAAGAAAGGCACCAAACAGACCATTTGAAGATCATACCAGTTGGCCTTATTCGCATAGTAATGGAGTTGATGACCTCAGCAGACTTCCGAGATATAGTTCTCCATCTGTTGAATGTCAGATCATCAATTTGGGTTGTGTTCTGGCCACCGCACCTGAGACATGTTTCTGCTCTTAACTCGATGGGTGTTCGCAAGAATCCGAACCTCAAAGCAACAGGTCCTCGCGGTGTCATGGGAAACCTCCTGAGTATTTGACACCCCTTGAAACCAAAGTTACAAAGGAACAAACATGGAAGACTGATGTGCGTGGTGAAACCTCAAACATATCTGATTTCAGTCAATCCGATGATGACGACTCATGTTCCTTGTGGAGTTAGAACAATGGTGCAGTCTGGAACACCCAATTGCTGCCTGGATGTTCGTTCTTTGCTTGTTCTGGTCATTAGCTATTCCATGAGTCGCAATCTCCATATAAAAAAATTAATAAATACAAAACACAAGAGGTGTGGTGGAGGCTGACAGGATGGACGAGAGGTACACACACTCGTCACTAAGCCATCGAGCCTGGGTTTTAATGTCGGCCCAGTTATAAAGTGCCATCCTGGTATTTCACAGGCAGGGCGATCCATCAATGTGTGCCATCACTTGGATGGACGTTGAACTGGGTATCCCATCTGCCGGCATAAGTTGTTGGATGTCAAAGATCCCACGATGTCCTTCTTGAAGAGGAGGCTAGCTATCGGTGGCACCATGGCCAAATTCCAGCACAAACCTCAATCGAACACCAAGCCTGGCCAGCCAGTTCGTGAAAGACTTGGGCCACAACTCCCACCAGCCAACCCCACAATAACGTGGGAATAATTGTGGCGTTTAAAAGAGGAATGTTAATACTATGAATGACTTAGCTATGCAATAAATCATTCAAATTGGACTTTTATACAAATCTCTTGCTGCTCATTCAGAAAGGAAACCTTCACGAGAAAGTCATAACCCACCCTGTGTGCCCCTTTGTCTGTCCTGCAGTCCGAAATCCTAAAAGATCATTTACAAACAAAGGACACCCAACTGGCTGCGCTGAAACACACAGTGACTACACTGAAGGAAGAGGTAAAGTTTCACTTATCCTTTGCAAATCAAGGAAACAAATATACCACCACAAACACATTTAGATATGATGCCAGATCCCAAAAGCAAAAGCAACTTACAGATGTCACACCAAGAAAACCACTCACTTCGTGAGGTGTTATATACAAGGCCATGTTGAAAGGTAATGCCTCTTATTGTTTTTCTCCAGAAAAGGTAACGATATTCGGATGAAACAAAGCAGTCTACACATTAGTTCTTCCCACCATTGGGTGAGAGGTATTCTGATGAGATGTATGGAAAGCGTGATGCACTGGAGATGAGTTGATCAGAGATGACTGTTGGGTGCGCCATTAAAATACCGAGAGCAAGACGGTCAATGGCGTACCGCCACAATGGATCACCAGCCCCGACTTAGCTCTGTCAGATTTTCATCTCTTCCCCAAACTTACGGAACATCTTCATGGAGAACATTTCTCTTCCGATGTCAAAGTCAAGGCCGCTGTGAAATGCAGGTTCAGTGAGCAGGACGCACAGTGTGAGCGTGAGGCATCACAAAACTACTTGAATGTTGGCAGGAATGTGCGCACTGCAGTGGTGATTATTTTGAGAAGGAAATATGCACCACGTAGTCAGGTTCAGTTTTTTTTCGTTCAAATTTTTTGGAGATTAGCAAAACTATACATTTTTGGAATATTCAGAGCATGAGGAATCTAAAAATTAATGTTGGCATTTGCGTAGACACCTGCACGGCCGCCATTTTGGATTTTCAAAATGGCCACCATAAAATACATAATTTGCGCTATCTCGGCTTCTAGTCAACCTAGAATCTTATTTAAATATGCTAATCCTATGTTTTCTGGGCCAAGAAAACCATTGGTGGGATCATTAGACTTCTAATCCTAACACTTGCTTCACTTTTTGGACTTTCCAGATGACACTCAGGACAGTGATGAAGATCTGTAAAAGCATATTCCTGAACGGTATAGACCTAGTAGATCCTGTGTATAGGACTTATAGTTCAATCTGATACTAACAAGGCTGCTTTCTTGCTTTATAAACCCATACCTATAACTTCAAAGGACTTGCAATATCATGTAATAGTTATATCACAAATATAAAGACAATGGTTTTCAATTACCTTTGTTTGTTGCTTTTCTATAATCCTGAGCATTTTTTTTTTTTTGTATACAGAATCGAGGCTCGTGAAAGAGCTAACATTTATCACACAAACAAATCAAACAGACAAACAAAATATATAAAAAGAGGGAGCGGTAGACAAGATGGGGAGAGAAGGGGAAGCACACAAACACAACATTTGAGAGCAGGGACATCGGGAGATGTGTGGGAGGGAGAGGGCTTGGGGGGGGAGGGGGCGTGGGAAGGGGGCGGGGGGGAATACATTTTGAGGCCTTTATTGGATTCCTTGACCCAGAAAACATAGGATAAGCATATTTAATTAAGTTTCTAGGTTGACTAGAAGCCAAGATAGCACAAAATGTATTTTATGGCAGCCATTTTGAAAATCCAAAATGGCGGCCATGCAGGTGTCTGTGCAAATGCCAACATTGATTTTCGGATTCTCCATGCTCTGATGATTCCAAAAATGTACAGGTTTGCTAATCTCCAAAAAATTTGAACGAAATTATATTTGTTAACATAGTGAACCTGACGTTAGTTAGTAGTAACAGTAGAATGAAGATGTTAGCATCTGCCCGTTTCATTTGGATATCTTTATACCGATTTTGGAGGAAAAGAATAGGAGGAACAGCTTTACTTTTCAACATCCTCGTAGAATACATCCCACGGGCATCCTTAAAAACACAGCGACAAAATGGAACAAGACATTTATCAGTACTAGACTTTGAAAAAAAAAAAAAGTGCCGTCTTTCCTAAATACCTTGATTTTGACTTTGTTTCAACCTGAAAACAGGTTTGTTTTGGTATTCCGACCTCACTGGTAGTTTACCATTAGAGTTTTCATTATTGATAACATCTCCAAAAATGTTGAAATGTTGAAATGTAAAAACAACATTCTGTTGCCCTCACTCCTCCCTTCCCCCAACAGAATGAAGAACTGAGAAGGGGCAAGTGAAAATGATGAGGATGTATTAAAAAAAGGATTTAAATGTTTAATTCTGTCGGATAAAAGTTAAGTGACAGCACCTGGTATCCGTGCCAACGCCTACCTTACAACCTTCCCGTAGACCACCTTTCTAGATTGAAGTTGGTAATAGCACCAATAACCATTTCGAAACTAATACAATCCTGTTTTTAAACAAACTTGCTTAAAACAAAGTTTAAAAAAACAAAAAAAACAGGTTTAATTCAGTCTTAAAAATCCATCACAGAGGGAACCAACAGCAAACTCGCCCATGACCAATGCACGTAACGCTTTTCAGGAAAAGGTATAAAAAAACCACCTTTAGAGCAGGGAAGCAGGGACGAGCAAGCAGGGAATTACCAGTGAACTGGTACTCAATTTGCCGACCTCGGAAGGACGACAGGCTGAGTCAACCCCCCTGGCGTTAATTCAGCGATTGACCGGGATTCGAACCCAGGATCCTAGGATCCTAAGCCGGCACCCTAGCCGCTAGCCCAATACCAGGGAACCAGGAAAAGGTATATTAATCCAAAAAACAACACGAAAAAAACCCAAGCATCTTTCCTCTTAAAATTGGTTTCCGTGTTGTGAATAACTTCAATTAATTTATTAAGGAAGGGAGATAGATCAATTTGCATCGTAATGGAGCGTGGGCAATCAAAATAATAAATTTAATGGCAAATTCAAGCAGCACACGGTGGTCGATCTTTCATCACCCAAACAAAGCAAAGTGTTCAGCTCAAATCCCAGCAGAGCACCATGTCATCGCATTTGCTAGCACCGACTTCATCAAAAGCACAACGCACCACAAAACAACGCATCAACTTTATTTACAGGATAATTTACACCACAACCACCCACTTGGCACGTGCAAGGTAGAATGCGGGCGTGCTTCTAAAAAATATGTACAAAAGGCTATAATACTGAATATCGCTCCTCTGACAAGCTATCATTCACCAAACATGTCTGATGAAGAAGCGCAGGGGACAGCCTGGTAACCGCTCTACACGTACTCGTCGCACTTATTTACATTTCTGACATTTATAAACAGCACAGCGCAAGGGTAAACCGCAGGCTGCGGATTACACGGTTGGGCGGTGAAGCGGGCGGGAGGAGAGGAGGGGTCATCTGCTGAGGTCCCGCAGCGTTCCATGCCTCCCCAGCTGATCCTGCAGTAGCGAGTCGAAGAACGGATGCTTAAGAGCCTCACCGAGCGTGAGGCGCCGGGAAGGCTCGTACTCCAACATCTTCTCGAGAAGGTCGAACAGCTGTTGGTGGGCAACGTCGTCGGAGAGTGCGTACCGCTGCCAAGGGGAAACCGCGAGAATACACTTTTACCAGACAGGGAGCACACAACATCCCCATGTGAACGTCAAGTTTACCAAAACCACCATGCAGTGAAAACGTCACACTTCCATCCCAACAAACATTTTTTCTTTCCGTACCAGTATACTCACAATCTTCGGTTTGAACAATAAAAACGATGCCAATTTGAATGAATGAATGAATGAATGATCGTTTTTAGGCCATAATTCATTCATTGATGCCAATTTGGTGGGGGGGAAATAAATAAATAATGTATCGATCTTATATTCATAGTGCACACCGTACCTTGAACTGTTTGCAGTTTTCTCGTACATACTTTCCAGCAGAACTGCACTCGTCCCAATCCAGGCTCCCGTGGTAAAAGTATTTGTGCTTTCTGATTAAACAAAAAGAACTTTGAAACCCATTAGGAAGATTAACAACAAATTCAATAATCCACTTCTAGGAAAACATACAAGAGAATAGAAATGTAGAGGTGGAAGAAGGGCTACGGATGAAAGATGAAAGGAACAAGATATTGGATATTTATTTATATACAACACCCAGAGGGTACTTTGATCTGGCTTGGCATCTGTATAGAAACTCCACGTGTCAGGGTATTATGATCCGATCAAAATATACCTTAGATGTAATAGTTTGAATTCAAACTATCTTTCGGGTTTTTTTTTGAGATTGCAGACTTTTACATTTTAACAAGTTATCATGGAGATGGAGGAGTGGGGGAAACAAGTTTCACTCACATGCAGCATTGTTGTAGTCTTTAACAAATCTTGGTACGAGCAATTATCTTAACCTAAAAATATCTTCATGCTCATGTTTAACAGAAGCGATATTCAAAACCAAAAAAAAAGCAACACCTACCGGCTTTTCCTTATCATTCTCGATGGGAGTGGTCCAAGAATTCTTTCCATCATTGCCAAATGTTCTCTGTTGTCATGAGTCTGGAAAATGAAAAACAAATGAAAAGAATTTTTTTTTTAAACTTTATGAAATTAAATAAATACAGTAGAACCTTTCTTATCCAGACATCCAAATAACAGAAGATTCATTATCTTTAAAAAAAAGAATAATAAATAACTTTGTGGCCAAGAAAATAAAAGGCAGATTTCCCACACCCCCAGGTAACTTTAGACTAATTTTACATGAGTCAAAAGTTTTTTTTTGTTGTTTTTTTTTTTTTTACATTTGTTGCAACATTTTTTTATTTTTTTTTAACTTTTAAAGGAAAACTCCCGTTCCCTACGGGAGTGGCAGAAAGGGTAA
This sequence comes from Myxine glutinosa, assembly GCF_964187855.1. NCBI lineage: Eukaryota > Metazoa > Chordata > Myxini > Myxiniformes > Myxinidae > Myxine > Myxine glutinosa. The sequence continues at coordinate 98,075,140 of NC_136262.1, read as the reverse complement.
TTCCTCTCTGGGGTATATAGATTACGGTAGATCTACGATTGGACAGAGAGGGAGCTGACAGAGCGGGGGGGTTGCAGGGGGGACAGAGAGGGGAAGGACGGGACAGAGAGGAGGCAGGGGGGGAGACAGAGTAGGGGATGGGACAGAGAGGAGGGGAAGGGACAGAAGAGAGGTGAGGGGACAGAGAGGGGGAGGAGACAAGAGGGGGGAGGGGGCAGAGAGGAAGGGAGGGGACAGAGAGGAAGGGAGGGGGCAGAGAGGAAGGGAGGGGGCAGAGAGGAAGGGAGGGGGCAGAGAGGAAGGGAGGGGGGCAGAGAGGAAGGGAGGGGACAGAGAGGAAGGGAGGGGGCAGAGAGGAAGGGAGGGGGCAGAGAGGAAGGGAGGGGGCAGAGAGGAAGGGAGGGGGGCAGAGAGGAAGGGAGGGGGCAGAGAGGAAGGGAGGGGGCAGAGAGGAAGGGAGGGGGCAGAGAGGAAGGGAGGGGGCAGAGAGGAAGGGAGGGGACAGAGAGGAAGGGAGACAAAGAGTAGGGGAAGAGGAAGGGAGAAGAAGAGTGGGACGGTAGATCTACGATTGGACGAGAGGAAGGGCGGTGGATCTACGAGAGGAAGGGAAGGGGCAGAGAGGAAGGGAGGGGGCAGAGAGGAAGGGCGGGGACAGAGAGGAAGGGAGGGGACAGAGAGGAAGGGAGGGGACAGAGAGGAAGGGAGGGGACAGAGAGGAAAGGAGGGGACAGAGAGTAAGGGAGAGGACAGAGAGGAAGGGAGGGGACAGAGAGGAAGGGAGGAGGCAGAGAGGAAGGGAGGGGGCAGAGAGGAAGGGAGGGGGCAGAGAGGAAGGGAGGGGGCAGAGAGGAAGGGAGGGGGCAGAGAGGAAGGGAGGGGGCAGAGAGGAAGGGAGGGGGCAGAGAGGAAGGGAGGGGGCAGAGAGGAAGGGAGGGGACAGAGAGGAAGGGAGACAAAGAGTAGGGGAAGAGGAAGGGAGAAGAAGAGTGGGACGGTAGATCTACGATTGGACGAGAGGAAGGGCGGTGGATCTACGAGAGGAAGGGAGGGGGCAGAGAGGAAGGGAGGGGGCAGAGAGGAAGGGCGGGGACAGAGAGGAAGGGAGGGGACAGAGAGGAAGGGAGGGGACAGAGAGGAAAGGAGGGGACAGAGAGTAAGGGAGAGGACAGAGAGGAAGGGAGGGGACAGAGAGGAAGGGAGGGGACAGAGAGGAAGGGAGGGGACAGAGAGGAAGGGAGGGGACAGAGAGGAAGGGAGGGGACAGAGAGGAAGGGAGGGGACAGAGAGGAAGGGAGGGGGCAGAGAGGAAGGGAGGGGGCAGAGAGGAAGGGAGGGGGCAGAGAGGAAGGGAGGGGACAGAGAGGAAGGGAGACAAAGAGTAGGGGAAGAGGAAGGGAGAAGAAGAGTGGGACGGTAGATCTACGATTGGACGAGAGGAAGGGCGGTAGATCTACGAGAGGAAGGGAGGGGGCAGAGAGGAAGGGAGGGGGCAGAGAGGAAGGGCGGGGACAGAGAGGAAGGGAGGGGACAGAGAGGAAGGGAGGGGACAGAGAGGAAGGGAGGGGACAGAGAGGAAGGGAGGGGACAGAGAGGAAGGGAGGGGACAGAGAGTAAGGGAGAGGACAGAGAGGAAGGGAGGGGGCAGAGAGGAAGGGAGGGGACAGAGAGGAAGGGAGGGGACAGAGAGGAAGGGAGGGGACAGAGAGGAAGGGAGGGGACAGAGAGGAAGGGAGGGGACAGAGAGGAAGGGAGGGGACAGAGAGGAAGGGAGGGGACAGAGAGGAAGGGAGGCAACAGAGAGGAAGGGAGGGGACAGAGAGGCAGGGAGGGGACAGAGAGAAAGGGAGGAGACAGAGAGGAAGGGAGGCGACAGAGAGGAAGGGAGGGGACAGAGAGGAAGGGAGGAGACAGAGAGGAAGGGAGGGGACAGAGAGAAAGGGAGGAGACAGAGAGGAAGGGAGGGGACAGAGAGGAGGGGAGGGGACAGAGAGGAGGGGAGGAGACAGAGAGGAGGGGAGGGGACAGAGAGGATGGGAGGGGACAGAGAGGAGGGGAGGGGACAGAGAGGAGGGGAGGGGACAGAGAGGAGGGGAGGGGACAGAGAGGAGGGGAGGGGACAGAGAGGAGGGGAGGGGACAGATAGGAGGGGAGGGGACAGATAGGAGGGGAAGGGACAGAGGAGGGGAGGGGACAGAGGAGGGGAGGGGACAGAGAGGAGGGGAGGGGACAGAGAGGAGGGGAGGGGACAGAGAGGAGGGGAAGGTACAGAGAGGAGGGGAGGGGACAGAGAGGAGGGGAGGGGACAGAGAGGAGGGGAGGGGACAGAGAGGAGGGGAGGGGACAGAGAGGAGGGGAGGAGACAGAGAGGAGGAGAGGAGACAGAGAGGAGGGGAGGGGACAGAGAGGAGGCGAGGGGACAGAGAGGAGGCGAGGGGACAGAGAGGTGGGGAGGGGACAGAGAAGAGGGGAGGGGACAGAGAAGAGGGGAGGGGAGAGAGAGGAGGGGAGGGGACAGAGAAGAGGGGAGGGGACAGAGAAGAGGGGAGGGGACAGAGAAGAGGGGAGGGGACAGAGAGGAGGGTAGGGGACAGAGAGGAGGGGAGGGGACAGAGAGGAGGGGAGGGGACAGAGAGGAGGGGAGGAGACAGAGAGGAGGAGAGGAGACAGAGAGGAGGGGAGGGGACAGAGAGGAGGGGAGGGGACAGAGAGGAGGGGAGGGGACAGAGAGGAGGAGAGGAGACAGAGAGGAGGGGAGGGGACAGAGAGGAGGGGAGGGGACAGAGAGGTGGGGAGGGGACAGAGAGGAGGGGAGGGGACAGAGAGGAGGGGAGGAGACAGAGAGGAGGGGAGGAGACAGAGAGGAGGAGAGGAGACAGAGAGGAGGGGAGGGGACAGAGAGGAGGGGAGGGGACAGAGAGGTGGGGAGGGGACAGAGAGGAGAGGAGGGACAGAGAAGAGGGGAGGGGACAGAGAAGAGGGGAGGGGACAGAGAGGAGGGTAGGGGACAGAGGAGGGAGGGGGACATAGAGGGGGAGAGACAGAGACGCAACTGCCAAATACCTGAAACAACGTGAATCCCAGGTAGAATTCAAATATAATACACCCAATGCTCCAAACATCACATGGCTGCGACCATCCCAGCTCTGGTGGGGAAAAAAATTGGATTAAATAATAAAGCATAACACAGTGCCCTCAGAAAGTAGTCACACCCCTTGACTTTTTTCCCCCACATTTTTTTGTGTTACAGCTTGAATTTAAAATGGATTTCATTGAAAATTTTTGTCACTGATCTGCACATAATAATACCCCATAATGTCAAAGTATAATTTTCTTTTGAAATCTCTACAAAATAATGAAAAAGGAAATACAGAAATGTCTAATTTACATAAGTATTTAACCCTGAGTCATTACTTTGTAGAAGCACCTTTGCAGTGATTATATAATTTCGCATCGTCTTGGGTATATCTGTATCAGCTTTGCACAATCTGGATTTGGGGAGATTCTCCCAATCTCCCATTCTTCCTTGCAGATTTGCTCAAGCTCTGTCAAGTTGGATGGGGAGCGTCGGTGAACAGCAATCTTCAATTCTTTCCACAGATTCTCAATGGGATTCAAGTCTGGGCTTCGGCTGGGCCATTCAAGGACTTTCACTTTCTTGTTCCGAAGCCATTCCAGTGTTGCTTTGGCTGTATGCTTAGGGTTATTGTCCTGTTGGAATGTAAATCTTCACCACAGTCTAAAGTCTTTTGCACTCTGAAGAAGGTCTCCTCAAGGATTACCCTGTATTTGGCTCCATTCATTGTTCTCTCTGACCTTACAAGTCTCCCAGTCCCTGCCGCTGAAAATCACCCCCTTAGCATGGTGCTGCTAGATGGTAGATTATAGATGGGTGATGAGCTGTGCTCAATTTCCACCAGGCATGGAACTTTGCATTCTTTTTTATTTTTTTTAAAGGAAACAGGGAATTTGAAGGAGGTGGGGGTTGTGGTGGATTGAGGCCAATTAATTCAATTTTCGTCTCATCAGACCACATAGGTAATCTTTTGCCTCATGCTCTGAGTATATTATCGGAGTTCTACAGACAGTTCCTTGGACTCCATGGTAGAGTTTTTGCTCTGACATGCACTGTCACGTATGGGACCTTGTATAGAAAGGTGTGTTTCTCTCTCAATCATGTCCAATCAATAGAATTTGCCACAGGTGGACTCCAATCAAGTTGTGTAGACATCTCAACGATGACCAAAGGAAATTGGATGCACCTGAGCTCAATGTGGAGTGTCATAGCAAAAGGGTTGAATACTTATTGACTCAAGACATTTCATCTTTTCATTTTTAAAACATTCCAAAAGACATTATGGGGTATTATGTGCAGATCAGTGATATAAAAAAATCTCAATTTAATCCATTTTAAATTCAGGCTGTAACAACAAAATGTGAAAAAAGTGAAGGAGTATGAATACTTTCTGAAGGCACTGTACATGTTGCCAGGTACAGGGAATGACAAATCTGTGTGAAAAAGCAGGTGTTGCGGAGGGGGCGTGGGGAAGGGTTGAAATACATTCGGATGATGGGGGACAGAAAAATCACAGGTAGCATCAAATATCACATTTATGCCAATCACCGCCTCTTCAGTACAAAAGCCAAATTCTATGGTAAAGCAACAATTTTGCACTACAGTACTGTACATCATTGTGCCAAGATTGACTGAAAGTTATCGTGGTAACAAAAAACAGACAACAGACAAAAGGAAAGCACAAAAACAACCGACTCATGAAACATTCTGCTAATGCCTCTATTGGTAGAAGAATGTTCACTCACTGCCATTTCACTTCACTCTTTCATTCCTTTTTTCAACACCTCTGGAAGAAACTCCCACTCCTCCCTCCAGGTCTTCAAAACAGCTATTCACCATCATCTTATCTTTCACCACCCAAAACCTTGATCTTTTCTATCCCTGTTAATATACCCCAAATCCACCTCCTTCAAATTCTGTTTTCCTTCCTGAAAGTCCTTGTGGTGTCCATGTTGTTTATTCTGTGTACCCCGCTCCAGCCCTCTTCCTTCCATAGATCTCCCGATGTCCCCGTTCTCCACTGTTGTGCTTCCCTCTCTCTCCCGCTCCCATTGTTATATGTTCTATGTGTTAGCTCTTATATGAGCTTTGACTTGGTATACAAAAAAATTGAAAAATTAAACAAATAAAATAAAATAAAAATTATTTCCTTTTTCAAAGGTTAGCCTCAGGCGATGCCATAAATGTAAGGATTGCCTGCAAGCATTCACATCTCCTGCTTTTAGCATGTTAAGAAAGTTAAACAAAATTGATACTGGTTGGGATGGAGGAGGGGAATGGTGCGCTCATCCCACCCAGTTGTCACGTCACTACAAGTGCAAATTATGGTGGATCGCCCGTTTTCCTATGAAAACATTTCGACAACGCATGAGAGTTTTGAAAGTTTGGTGCAAACCTTATCAGCCAAAGTATGCTGCAATCAACTCTTACAAGCAAATATTGGAGCGAGTTAAGCAAAGGCGAGTGGATGCTGCCATGGGCACGCGTACCAAGAATGACTTCTGGTGCTCTGTAATGCCTCGTGGACACGATCGTGCTGTGATGTTCTTGGTCAAATGTGGCACTTCCAAAATCCACCACCTTTATATGGGTGTTCTTCACAGTCCTCTCATCACGCTTCTATACAGAAAAGCCAGCACTTTCAAAACTCCAAGATTCCCAACAGGGCACCAGATGCATTAACAAACACTACACTTTACAGAACAATAAAAACAGTTTGTATACTTTGTAGATACCATCCCTCCTGACCTGCGAAGCATGAAAAAGACAGGCTGCATAGCAGGGTTGCCCATAGTGATGGAACCAAAAAGCCCTCGCAAAAACGTGGACATTTAATTAACACTGGAGATCTCGCGAGATCACGGCGAGGTCACGTCTTTTCGAAGCTGCTCCATGCGCTCACGCTTTCGAAGCTAAGTTATATTTCTCAATTGTGTTTTTGTCGAGACTGTATCTATCTTTCGGTGTATGTACCTATAGCGTATCTTTTGGAAAATTTTCGGTGCTAATTTTTCGTACATGTATACACAATCGTCGGTTAATGGTATCGAGTATTCTGCGGCCTAGTACTCGTAGGCTTAGACTACCGTACCGTCTCCAACCTTGTGGTTTGTTTTTCTCTCAGCGATTCGTCGAATGCGCTGAAATTATTTTCGTTCTCTGTTTCGTACCAGTCGTTCACCCCGTACCTCCTTGTTTAATATCTGTACTCACAAAAAAAAAAAAAAAAAAAACCCCAAAAAATATTTCCTTCCCAGGTCTTATTCGTTTATTTGTTGTTCTTATTTGTTCGTTCGTTCTTCGTTCGCGATCACGCGGTAAGAAATGTATAATCTCTCCCCTGAACAACTATTTTCTCTCATATATTATAACACCCTTTTCTTCTTTTCCTACAAAAGGATGCTTTCGTCTTGCTCACCAAATCTATTCATTCCAAAAAATATATATAATACCATCTCTTACAGTTCCTCCTTTCTACATTCCCTAAACTATCCAGAACTCCATCCCTCCTCCAGTGTCCTCAAACGTATTTTTGACTCGAAGGTCTCAAACTCATTTTGCAAAAAATGTTCGTTTCCCATGAATCGTACACTTTTCAAAATCCAATCTCACCCCTCCCCTCTAAATCCTCCCCATCACCCATCCCTTTCAAATCTCCCCCCTTGCCCCTTCCCTCCCCTCCCTCCTAAACTCCTCCCACACCCCTCCCCTCCGAGACTCTCTCTCGCTCCTCCCCTCCTAGACTCCCCTCTCACCCCTCCTCCTCAAAGCATCCTCCCTGCTTCTTCCTCCTTCCAACTTTCACCTTCATCTCCCCAAACCTTCTGCCTTGCTCTTCCCCCTCCTCAAATAACACCTCACTGTGCCTCACCCAATCTCCATCAAACCTTTTGTCCGCCCCATTCTTCCCTTTCTCCAAGCTATTCTGAAATCTCTGACACACCTTCAACAGCTCTCCCTACCTCTTCTTCTACATCTTACCCTACGCCTCCCCCCCCCTGTTCTGGACCCGATGCTCCCCCTTCCTCTTCATTAACGGTATGGACCTCAAACATCCGGGGCCTTCGCTCAAACTTGACTGACCTCTCCATACAGGTTGCTTCTGACAAACCAGATGTGATCTGCTTAACAGAAACTTTCCTCCTTCATGATGTCTCTGATGCCTTGGTATCTCTCCCAGGTTACTCCCTCCTCCGGTATGATAGACCTGAGCCTCGTCCTGGAGGTGGGGTTGCTATCTTTATAAAAAACTCTCTTCCTCACTCGCCCTCCACTGCCCTCTCTCCACCTCACCCCCAGGAATACCTTTGGCTACGGCTTCCCCTTCGCTCCCACCTTTTGTTCATATGTGTGTTGTACCGTCCACCAATCAGCGATGACTCCATCTACATCTCAGTCTGATAATATGGACCAACTTCTATCTACCCATCCCAACTCTCTCTTCCTCATATGTGGTGATTTCAATTGTCACCATGCCAGTTGGCTGGGTGTGGGTACCTCTCTCACCAGCCATGGCTCTTCAGCAAAGGACTTCTGCGACTCACTGGGACTGACACAATCTGTCAATTTCCCGACCCGGATCTCAGTCAACGGAGCATCTTCTCTTCTGGATTTGGTTATGACAAACTTCCCTGAAAATGTCTGCTGCTCTTCTTCTGCTCCAATCGGCTCATCTGATCATGTGCTTGTCAAAGTGGACATCTCTCTGACCATTCTCAGAGAGCCTCCTCAGCGTCGACGAGTCTGGCATTTCACTCAGGCCAACTGGCACGGTCTTCAAGCAGCCATCAATCATCTGGACTGGTCTCCCATCTCTACCGCCTCTGACATCAACTCATCCTGGGAATTCTTTCAAAGTAAATTGCTCTCTCTCATGCACAGATTTATACCATCTCGTCTTCAGTTGTCATACCCTTCCTCCCGTCCATGGTACACGGAATCTTGTGGTGAGGCTGTTGCCCTGAAACAACTTGCTTTCGTCTCCTGGAAAGCAAATCCAACGGAAGGAAATCTCATTTCCTTTCACAAAGCCCGAAACAAGTGTGTGTCCACCCTCAGGAGAGCCAGGAAACAATATCTCACCATTCTCAAGACCGAACTCTCTTATCTGTCTCCCTCTTCCAAATCCTGGTGGCGTCTGGTCAAATCTGTTTCTGGTGTTTGTTCCCCCTCCATCCCCTCCCTCACCTCAAACGGCTTAACGGCTGACTCCGCACGTGAAAAAGCTGAATGCCTCAACTCTGTGTTTGCCTCTAAATCTTGTGTCCCAAACCCATCCCTCTCTGTACCCACCGTACCCAGTCGTACCCAGCTGCTCCTGGACTCTGTGTCCTTTCCTCCTGACAAGGTGGAAAAGTTTCTGTCAACCCTCGACTCTGATTCTGCAACTGGTCCTGACGGCATCAGCCCACGGGTCCTAAAATCATGTTCTTCTGCTCTTTCACTCCCTCTTTCTGTTCTCTTCACCCTCTCTTTTGCTCAAGGTCATCTGCCATCTGCTTGGAAATCAGCCAACATCACCGCTTTGCACAAAAAAGGTGCAAAAACAGATCCCAGCAACTACAGACCAATCAGCCTTCTCCCAATTATCAGCAAAGTCATGGAATCCATCATTGCTTCAGATATTAAATCTTTCCTCTTCTCCAATGGCTTGATCTCTGATCATCAATTTGGTTTCAGACCTGGTCACTCTACTCTGGACATGCTGCTTCTGCTTTCTCAACAATGGATGGAGGTCCTCAACACCAAACAGGAAATTAGAGCTGTCTCCCTTAACATTTCACGTGCCTTCGATACGGTCTGGCACCCTGCGCTGCTCTCCAAACTCTCCTCCTTTGGTATCCATGGAAATCTCCATGCATGGCTGGCGGACTTCCTCTCTGGTCGTAGTCAACGTGTGGCCCTGAATGGGTTTCTCTCATCTCCTCTTCCTGTTCAGGCTGGAGTTCCCCAAGGTAGTGTTCTGGGCCCTGTGCTTTTTCTGGTCTTCATCAATGATCTCTCTGACTCTCTTGAAAATCCTCTCTATCTCTTTGCTGACGACTCTACTCTCTGTCGCTCCATTCCTCATCCCTCAGATCGGCAGTCTGCAGCCTCCTCACTCTCTGCAGACCTGGACAAAATCACAGACTGGTCAAACAAGTGGAACATGTCTTTCAATCCTGACAAATCTCACACTCTTACAATGTCTCTCCGAAAGGACCGACTGGACAACCCTCCCATCTACTTTCTCAACAATCCTCTCCAAGAAGTTCTGTCGCTCAAGCTTTTGGGTCTCACTATCTGCCATGATCTTTCTTGGGAAAACCACATTTCCAAGCTGGCCTCCAAAGCCAGTCGCCGACTGGGCATCCTCCGTCGTGCGAAGTCCTTCCTTGGCACACCTGAGCTCCTCACCACATACAAGGCTTTCATCCGCAGCTCAATGGAATACTGTTCCCCCCTCTGGGCTGGTGCTCCTGCCTCACACCTTGCTCGGCTTCACGCTGTTGAGGCCAAAGCTTTCAGAATCATTGGAATCTCCTGCGATGTAGTCAACGCCGAGGGCCTTTCACTCACTCACCGCAGGCAGGTTGGTGGTCTTTCTGTCTTCTACCGACTCCTCTCCGGCATTGCTCCCCCAGCTCTCTCTGTGCTCTGTCCCCCCAATATTCCTTCAGGTCGCACAAGATCTGCCTGCAACCCTCTTATGGTTAAACTGCCAAAGTCTAGGCTCTCTGCTCACCTTCACTCTTTCATTCCCCTTTTCTCCCGCCTCTGGAACAAACTCCCCCACTCCCTTCAATCCCACTCCTCCCTCCAGGTCTTTAAAACAGCTGTTCACCACCATCTCTTATCGTCCCCCATCGAAAACCTTGATCTTTTCTACCCCCGGTAATTCACCCCAGAGTCCTTGCAGTGTTCATATGTTTTAATCCTCTCCCACCTCCCCCCAAGTCCTCCCGATGTCCCTGCTCTCAAATGTTGTGTTTGTGTCCTTCCCCTCTTCCCCCTCTCTTTTGTGTCCTTCCCCCTCTCTCCCCATCTTGTCTGCCGCTCCCCTTGTTTTTTGTGTTTTGTGTGTCGGTTTGTCTTTTTGTGTGATTAATGTTAGCTCTTTCACGAGCCTCGATGTTGTATACAAAAAAAACAAAAAAAACAAACAAAAAAAAAAAAACACCACTGCACAAGCCGATTAAATGCAAAAAAGAGGGTCCGATCTTAACGCGGCACAGAGACCAGTAATAACATCCATGGATCAGCAAAGGTTCAAAGGGTGGGCATTAACATATTGGCAGTTGTATGCAAGGAAGACGGTGCTGCCCTGGAGATTTAACCCAAAGATCATGTATATTAAATAAAAAAAAAAAAGAAAAAAAAAAAGCAACAATGTTCCCCTCTCCCATTCCCAGCACAGTGATGAGCCAATCATATCCCTCCATAGCTTAACCTCTCGACATCACAAGTTAATAAAAGAAAAGTAAACACCCACGGCAGAGGAGACAAGACTTGCTACCTCACCCTTAAATATATTTGCTTTTTGTGTACCTATGTTTGCTTTCCCTCAGAAAGGGCGCGGGGTGAGGGGAAGGGAGGGGAGCGGGCTACATGCTCTGGTCTTTTGGGCATTCCTTGAAACCAGGTGTCACTGTTTGCTAAATTTGAATGTGGTTGTGTGGGCGGCAGCTTCTACGCTATCGAATGTGTGTGCCCAGGTGTTCCTCAAAACAATGGCGTCTGGTTTAGTCCATCATGTACTGTACAATTTGAAATTTTCACGCTGAGCGACATGAAAACGTGTCCGCGAGTTTCAAATTTTGTGAAGTGGGCACAAGACACATGACATTCTCAAAAATGTTAACCATGTGAAACCCCAACAAACGTTTCCATACAGAGAATGTAGTTTGCAGTGTAACCATTAAAGGTGGGCGCGATTCGGAAAATTTTAAGTCCGCTTACCGCTTATCCGCTCCGCCAGCCCGTGTAGTCCGATTCGCTTATCCGCTTCAGCGGCCGAAAATCTTAGTCCGCTTACCGCTTATCCGCTTCGATTTTTTAAAAGCGCTTCGACGTTTTTAAAGCGATTTTTGACGTTTCTAAAGGGAATTTAATGCTTTTTAAGCTACTAGAGTAGCTCATGGTGGTTGAGTATGCACTTTATTGTACAGACCTAAACTCTTCAGGAATCCACTAATTGAAGGTCCAGGAACAATATTTGGTTGGTAACACATTTGCCACTGACGGCGAAATAGCTGAAATGGCCACACCCCTTTTTGGGCCACGCCCCCTTTTTTGCCGTGACTGTATCTACAGAACCGTTGGACCTAGGAGGTTGCCCGACCACTCAAAATTTGCGCAATGGCCACATTATGGGGGGTCAGTAATACATTTTCATATCCAAAAGTCAATGGTTTTTAAGATAATTGCCAAAAACCGATTTCAACATGTTACGAACTACAATATTATTCGTAATTGTTCCTGTTCCTGTTCCTATTGTTCAATTACTTGATTCCTGAAGAGTCTAGACTAGACTAGAGTCTAGACTAGAGTCAAGACTAGAGTCTAGACTAGAATTTAGTCTAGAGTCTAGACATGGCTAGAAATTCCGGTCATGGGTGTTTTGTCGTTTCAGCTGTGCAGAGGTGCATGCCTTTGTTCTTCGGGTTTGGCCGGACAAACTATAGCAGATGGGGTACGCTGTTCCTTGAAGATTGCCTGGACCTACAAAGGAAGTTCCCGGGTATCTACAGATGCTTTACAGATGGTGGATGGGTGATGTACCACACTACCCGACAAGGCAGTGCAGTAGGATTTGACATGGCACTCGAGAAGTGTTACAATAAACCCGCCAAGGTTGCTGGAGGTATCATTGGGATGACCAGACAGAAAGAAGCAGTAGCCTTATGGAATCTCCTAAAGCATGAGAAAGATCTTCATGTGGCACAGCTGCTGGAATGGTGCAACTTGGGAGACAAAGATGACAGTGAGCTGAGCCTACACCATGAGTTCAATCCAAGTTCTACGAAGATTGGCCATGTTCGTGCAAAGGCCCTTCTGGATTACATAAAATCCATCAACAATCCGTTCGACGCTGGAATCAGACTTCAGAACATCTCTACTGGAGCTGACATTCCCCAGGAGGTTGTCGACGGATTACTTGAATGCCTGGAAATTGGTGAGAAGAGTTATGAAGAGTTTGTTGAGACCAGATTTCAGGATAAGGAGAAGCACCTACATGATACAATCCCTACCAACCGCAAGACTGTTTTCGTGAAACGTACTTCTACTCCGTTCACAGCGAAGAAATCGATGGCGAAAAAGGATGCAGCGGAAACGGTTAGGTACATTGACTATGCTAGAGAAAGAGGGTACAGCATGCTAGAACTCCTGAAGTATGAATTGACCAGCACATCCCAGTTCCTCACCACTGAATGTAAAGATGGCATCAAATTGAAGAAGCCCGATAAAGCCTCCTTAGCCAGGGAACTTGTCAGTCGCCTTCCACAGGAGACGAGGAATGTAAAGAGTGACGCTCAGATGACAATAGTGGACTTCATGGCACTTGTGCGTAAACTACCGATGAAAAAGATGGGCCTTCACACATTCGGGGAATTGGCTGAGAGTCTTTCCAACAGGATTCTTGCTACGGGCTCCGTGTCCACAAGAATAGACATTATTTTTGATGTTTACCAAAAATCATCAATCAAGCAAATGGAACGGGCACAGCGAAGTTCCTCAGAACAAATCACAATCACCATTGGGTCTGACAATCAGAAACTCCCTGTCGATCTTGATATGTTCTGGAGCTCAATGTTGAACAAAGTTCGGTTGCAGGAGTATGTCTTCAAGTGGATGCTGCAGAATGTCGAGTCGGACAAGGAAATATTCTTTGGAGGAGTATATGGGGGTGAATGCAGGAAACTGTTAGCTGGCACTGAAACACAGATCGCAGAGCTCTCAAGCAACCAAGAAGAAGCCGACGACAGAATCATGTTCCATATTAATGATGGTGTTGTGAAACACGGGGTTCAATCAGTCTTGGTCGACTCGCCTGACACAGATGTCTTTGTCAACCTCATCTTCCACTTCAACACAACCTGGCAACTACAAAAGCTGTACGTGAAGCTTGGTAACCGGAAAACAAAGAAAACTGTACCAGTCCACATGTTGGTTGATCAACTGGACAACGGTTTGGTGTCGTGTCTCCCAGCCATTCATGCTCTCAGCGGTTGCGACAGTACCAGCAAGGTGGGTCCAAAGCTGTCTGGCCTGAAAGCATCCATCGATCTCTCCCTACTGGAAGGGTTTGGTGTAGAAGAACTGTCACCACAGATAACAAGCAATGCTGAAAAGTTCCTTGTGTCTGGATTAAAGAAGACCGACTGTTCCACTTTCGATGAATATCGATGGGAGCAGTACCACAACTCCAAGAAAGAACTGGACTTCAACCAGCTTGTGTGCTGTTCATCAACGCTACGAGAACACATAAAGCGAGCATTTCTTCAGTGTAAGATGTGGTTGCAAGCCCCAACTCCTGCCGTCACCAAACCAGATCCACTCCAGTATGGGTATGAAGCAACGGACGTTGGCATAACACCAGTGATACTGCCAGTATCGTGCAGGCCCGATGACCTGCCTCCTCCATGCAAATGCCCAAGAGCATGTATGAGTACCAAAACGTGCACTTGCAGAGACAGGAACATTAAATGTGTCACGTTTTGTGGCTGTAGTAAAGGCGAAAAGTGTAGAAATCCAAATAAGTAAATTCCAAAATAGGATGATGCAAAAGGTATAAGTGTCATATAATGTTGTGGCCTTGGTGGTATCATACAATTGTAGTTCGTAACATGTTGAAATCGGTTTTTGGCAATTATCTTAAAAACCATTGACTTTTGGATATGAAAATGTATTACTGACCCCCCATAATGTGGCCATTGCGCAAATTTTGAGTGGTCGGGCAACCTCCTAGGTCCAACGGTTCTGTAGATACAGTCACGGCAAAAAAGGGGGCGTGGCCCAAAAAGGGGTATGGCCATTTCAGCTATTTCGCCGTCAGTGGCAAATGTGTTACCAACCAAATATTGTTCCTGGACCTTCAATTAGTGGATTCCTGAAGAGTTTAGGTCTGTACAATAAAGTGCATACTCAACCACCATGAGCTACTAGAGTATAGCCTAAATAGCCATTTCTAACTACTACAAAGACAAACAAAGCTTTTAAGATCAAAAATATACATTTTTATTTAAATAAAATTTATTCAAAATGTATTGAAATAAAGTTTTCCACTCGACTCTACTCTACTCTACAGTTAATTTAAATATAATTTTAATATATGCAAGTTACATTAAAGAAAAATCAATTTGCCCGTCCTTTCTTTGACAAGAGAGTCTACTAGTCAACAGACTAGCAGTCTGTTGACTAGTCCTCGTCTTCCTCCTCCACCTCGTGGGCCTTCTTGAGGATTTGGAGGTTGCCCTTCATGAAGACGAGGGCCTCGAAGTTCGGTGCAGCCAGGGCCGACCTCTTAGGCCTGAGGATGTCCGACCCGTAGCTGAACACGCGCTCGACCGAGGCAGAGCTCGGGAGCGGCGTGTTATGCCTGAGAAACAGAGTTACCCAAGCATCACGGAACTCGAGCGGGAAGAGATTGGGCGAGAGCTGTAACGTTTGGTTATTCAGACACAAACAAGTCAACAAGATGGCGGGCCAACGGACTGCCGTTTATTCGTCATGGTGTCGTGAACATGCCGTAAACCATGACGTGAACATAACGTCATGATGTAATGCGTTATGTTACAACCATGTCGTAAACCATGACGTGAACATAACGTTATGATATAATGCGTTATGTCGCAAGAGCCGAGTTGTTAGGGTTTCACTTATTATTCACTTAAATAAATATTCACAATTCTAGAGTAACGGCTCAGGCTAACAGCTGATTTGGCGAATCGCGATGCGCTTTAATTTTTCGGTAGTCCGCTTACGCTTATCCGCTTCGGTTTCCGGGGGTTGTTCCGATTCGCTTATCCGCTTCGAAAACGTTAGTCCGCTGCAGCGGATAAGCGGATAAGCGGACTTTCGAAGCGGACCGCCCACCTTTGATAACCATAACTGACAACAGGCAACAAAACATTATAAACGAAGGTTTGTGAACGTAGTGTAAACAAGCCATGGAGTGGAAGTACAAGCAGACACTGCATCGATTGATACAAGTACCAAAGTTGAGAAACGCCAACAGATCGAGAGTTGCAATTTTGCACGTGACACACTTGTTTCTACTTTCTAACAGCATTCTACTTTGCACGACAGCGGTGATGCATACTCAAGTATACATGGACCAAGTGGGAATGCTTGGCGTGTTTGAGGGTACGTACAGAAACACGTGTGTGCTGTTAGCAAGAATCAAATGGTGCAAGATGGCGGGAGACCAAAAAAAACACGAAAACGTAATGCCTCTGGCAACTTTGTGGCTGAGGTAAAAAAAAGAAAAAAAAAAGAAAAAGAAAAAAAAAAAGCCTACCATGATGCTTGTGGCTATTGGATAATAAATGATGCAATACTTAAATAGTAACAACTAGAGCGAAGTGCGCCATCGTAAACCCCAACGCTTCCCACCTAAAGAAAAGTTTAAATATAGCAAAAAGTTACATCAGGAATGACCAAATATCAAATTTCGATTTAAAAAAAAATTCCCGTTTTGACCCTTCACCCCAAGTATCCATCCCCTGGGTCATGAACTGGAGGTCAAATCCAAAAATAACCATTACATATTTCATGCGTCCCTCAATGTTTATGGCATAATCAGTTTTATTTAAAAATGTGCTCGTAATTGCATTTCCAGTATTTGAAAAAATATGAAACTGCTCTCGCACCTTCTTGCCATGTGGTGATCATAACTACCAAGTTTGGTGAAATTCTGCACAACCATTTAGGATAGCATGACAGACACTGAGCCCATTACAATACCACCTCCCCCACCCAGTTTTTTTTTTTTTTTTTCAAAAAGCATGGGGATAATAATGATAATGCTAATGATAATAATAATAATAATAGCAGAAAGTTAAAAAAAAAATACCCACAGTTCTTGATATAATGCAAAATTAACATTTTAAAACAATCCATCATTACAAATAAAAATCTAATTTTGTTGCTTTAAATTTTACAATACGTTACATTTCAAATGGATGATTAATTTAATTAACACGTACAGTTCATCACATCAAAATATTACGACGTTTCGCAGTGAGTCTTATGCATGTTGTATGCTAAATATTCGGTCATATTTAACATACAACACCAGTGGTTGGTAAACGAGTGTTAACCTGTCCTCAAGTTCACCTTCACCACCGACACTCACTTATTTAAACAGTTTAAAAAAATAAAATTAAAAATTTCATATAACAATTACGCTTTCGCTAAACTCACTTATCTAGCTCTCTTGCCTCAACACTGCAGTATTTACATGGTATTAAAATGAAAACACGATCAAACCGAATGCACTTTTATAATCTCCGTTAAGCAGAGACAGACCAACAAACTGTGCTGCATTCAAGTTTTCAAAACGCACCGTGGGATCTACAACATCCACAAGGGAATGTCAGCAGACAGGATAGCTGGCTAGTAGCTACACATTAGTGGGCATCAAGTACACAGTACTTAGAAATTAATAAAAAATGACATTAGAAGACAATACACAAGTCAACAGTATAGGGGACACCAACACACACCAGATAAAATGTGGATTCAGGAAGACGGGTTGGTTGCGTTTCGTGCCGGATAATCGACCCTGCACAGGCCGTCAATGTGTCGGACGAGCAACACACCGATTTTGCCTTTAAAAACAATTTGTCAACCAAATGTCAGCATAAAGTGATGCAAACAAACTGTATACGTTTCAGGTAAATGATCCTTCTTAGTTTTCAAAATTAATTATTTATTACAAACCTGGCACACCCAAGAATAGATGTTTCTTGGAACTTGCGACAAAGGTAGAACCACGTTACAATACGAAACGTGCATTGCCATGGCGATTCTAGAGGCCCAACAGGTGCGCAAATGCAGGACGATTCCAACTTTAAACAGCAACTTCACACATGAAGCTTTTAATAAAATACGAGCTTGAGATGTCAACTCTGAAATCGAGAATAGCTGGTCTCTAAAAAAATCTTTCCTCTCCACAAGGAATGCTCAAATCTCCTTCAAAACATTTAAATTTACAAACATGGGAAACCCTCACTCTCATATATTCAACATCAACTTTCACTCCCACCATGCTATCTTCAACTCATATCATATGAAGATTGCTTTTTTTTTTCTTCTTTTCTTTTGTACACAAGATCGAGGCTCGTGTAAGAGCTAACATTAATCACAAAAAGACAAACTGACACATAAAACATGTGATAAAGGGAGCGGGAGACAAGATGGGGAGGGAGAGGGAAGCACACAAGTACAACATTTGAGAGCAGGGACATCGGGAGATCTGTGGGAGAGAGAGGGCTTGGGGGGAGGAGGGGCAAAGTGCTTTGGCTGCTTGGGCTTTAGAAAAAAGAAAGTAAAAATATAAATAAAATCTAAATGAAAATCTAAGATGTGGCAAAGTAGGAAAACCCTTTGCTACACCATGACTGAAATAATCAAATCGATCAACTTTACAAATTGAAACTCTCCAAATTAGATGATTCAAAAAGAACAAATGTGTATACATATACATAGATATATATATATATATATATATATATATATATATATATATATATATATATATATATCTATATATATATATATATATATATATATATATATATATATCTATATATATATATATATATCTATATATATATATATCTATATATATATATATATCTATATACATATATATATATATATATATATATATATATATATATATATATATATATATATAAACAGGAACAGCAGGCAATATAAACAATATGAGTAGGCAGCCTCATTTGCATAAAATACATAATCGGAATAAAATAAATAATGAGACTGACGTAGCTTCAGGACGACGTTTTATTTCCTGACAAGCTTTCGGCCAAATAGGCCTTCTTCTCAGTCTACAAGAACAGCAGGCATGCATATAAGACATATAAACTCACTCTCTTTGAACTTGAGGACGGTGAGAGCCGATAACAGAATCTCTCTCCTTTTTACCTCCACCACCTAAAGTGGATGAAGGTTATACTTTCACCCCTGTCTGTTTGTTTGTTTGTCTGTGAACAAGATATCTCAAAAAGTTGTGGACAAATTCCGACAATTTGGCAGAGAGGTAGCGTTTGTGAAAAGGACTAAATTATTAGATTTTGGTGAAGATCCGGATTCAGACCCGGCTACTAGATTTTTTAAAGTGATTCTTCACCATTTGAAGATTCAGCTAAAACCAATACATAGCATGATATCTCAAAAAGTTATGAACGGATTTGGACGAAACATGGTGGACAGATTGGGTGTGTGACAAGGATGAATTGTTTCGATTTTGGTAAAGATCTGAATATGGAATCGGATACGAGAATTATGAAATCTTTTAAGTGATTCTTCACCATTGAGAGATTGGGCAAAAAGCGATATACAACATGATATTTTAAAAAGTTGGACGAATTATGACTAAACTTGGTGGACGAGTTGGTTAGGTGATAAGAACGTGTCAAATTTATTTTGGTTCAGATCCGAATCTAGATCCGGCCTATCGGTGGGATACAAAACGTAAATTGTTCAGCCTGGCAGAGGTATGCCCTCTACCGAGTGTCGTTCTAGTTGTATATATTTTATGTATCAATATCATACCAATGTGTTATATGCATGCCTGCTGTTCTTGTATCCTGAGAAGGCCTGTTTGGTCGAAAACTTGTCAGAAAATAAAACAAATAGTCTTGAAGCTATGTCCGCTAGTTATTTAATTTCTTCCGATTGTTTATTGAATGCAAATGAGGTACCCTGCTCGTATTGTGGAGTTTCTGCTATTTATCACATTTTTATTTATATATATATACTACAGAGAGTAAGGGGTCAAATGAACACAAGCTGGGTTAAGAGCAATGGCACAAACACAAAATGTTTGCACTTTGTTAACCCATGAAGGTAAAACTTCGTGGGTGAGGGAAATTTTTTTTTAAACGAACAAGACTGCCGGTTGTATTCAAAGTGTGTTCAAGCTCCACGAAGCCTTAAATGCAGAGCAGATGAGCGTTAAAGAGTGGTACCCAAATCAAGAGTGCTCATCTTCGTTTTTAATGAAGTCATCAAATGTATACCCTTAACCCCCACCCTCTCCCAAGATCTTGCTGAATAAATTTCACTTAAGATGGTCAGTGCTGCAAATGGGGGTGGGGGGGGGGGGGTGAGGGGGAGGGGGGTGGAGGGGAGCGAGGGGTGGAGGGGGGGGGGGGGGATGGTGGTGGTATAGGGAAAGCCAACCCTGAATGACAAATAAAAAATATAGGGGCAAGTTTGATCACAATCCCTTCAGCGCTTTCGGAGAAGAAGTTGCAAGTGTTTATGGACTGACGGACAGACTGACGGACACGACATCGCATAAGCTCCCCTGAACTTCGTTCCAGGTGAGCTAACTAGAGTCCAAATACAATGACGCAGATACATACATCGCAAGACAAGCAAAACAAATTACCTTCTGAGCATTGTACTCGATGTCAAAATCAGAATTCACAAACAAGATGTTCTCAGGTTTTAGATCGGTATGCGTCAGCTTGCAATCATGCAAAACTGGAAGGAGAAAAAGAAAGTAAAAAAAAATAAAAAATTACTTCATACAAACTGCAAAGAAATGTGATTAAGGAATTACAACACGTCAGCAGCACCCATCATGTTGAGGGCAGTGAGGAGGTGGTAGGGAGGCCCAAAATGATTCAGAGGAGCGTGGCATAAGGGAGGGGAATGAGCATGAAATGGAGCTGGCGAGAGGTGAGAAAGGTGTGATTACACGACATATCTGCCTCTGCAGCCATTCTCTTGAGTGCGGTGCACATGGCTCTTACATTTGACAGCGTAACACAGCTGGTACGCCATGTGTTGGACCTGGTGCAGCGGGTATGGAAGGTAGTTATTTTCTTTGAGGAAATCAAAGGTGCTCAAGCCAAGGAGTTCAAATGCTATACACATGTGTCCATGGTAATCGAACCAATCATACATCTGGACACAAAAGCTGCTGAGATGGAGCACAAGAGTGCATCAGCATTTATTTACTTTTTTATTCCATAAACATGCGTCGGTACAAGGCAGAAGCAACGAGGAACAAATCCAAAACTTACTGCTTGTTCTGTGGGTCTCTCTCATTTATCTTCTCCAGCACATTTATTTCGAGCCGTGCTGCCTCTCGATATTTATCGACATTCTTTATTATTTTTAGCGCTAAGTGCATTTTTCCACTGGAAAACAAAAAAAAGCGGGAGCATACTTGAAGCTAGCTAAGCATACCAAACGATCCATCTTCAAGCCCAGCAATATTCACAGTAGATCCTTTCACACAATTTAAAAATGCCTGAACCCAATCGAAAATGTTACTTTGAACTGAGTGTCTGCAGGACATATTCACCTCGTACGTCACTCTCCAGAAATACAAAATTGTATTTTATCAAACTCGACCGCGTGAGAAACCAAATGGAAATCCACCAGATGGCGAAAGTCGAGCAGATCATGTCATATAATCCATCCTTTTTGTTTGTATGAATCACAAGGCTGTGGGTTAGCATCATTGTCTGAGGTTGCAGCTGGGCCACTGATGGGGCCTCTGCTGGTTAGAGAAGGAATTTGGAATTTGTACCGGGTGCCGGCAATAGCTCGCCTACTCTTTGTGAAGGACAACATGGGATCTTCAACGTCCAACAACAAATGCTGGCAGACCGGATGCCCATTTAACAACCCTCCGAGGTAAGGCGCACACTGATGAATCACCTGGATGACAGTTTATAGCTGGGTTGATATTCAAACCAAGGCCAGACATCTTGAAGGTGAGGGTGCGTAATTCTATGGCATATGGATAGTCTATGCCTCTATGGCATCCTGTCAGTCCATAAATAATTCCTCTAAACCGGTTAGATTAACCGGAGAAAACACAAGTGAAGGAGTATTTAAAATAAAGAAATTAAATAAAGAAATAAAGTAAAATACGGACAAAATCCTGCCCTTTAAAACACAAGCATATAATACTTACAAGATATTAGCTTTGGAATTTATAAACAAATTTTATATTCGACACAAACTTTACCAAGCAACAACACAACAACCAAGAAAAGTGCCAAAGTTGCACAAACTCAGCAAGTCTGGCCGTTTTAATCCAAAACAAAGTGGCATCAGACGGATATAAAATCAGATACATTATACACTGTTAGAATAAAGTGTTGTTGTCAATAAAGTTGTTGTCATCCCTGGTGTTGGGCTAGTGGCTAGGGTGCCGGCTTAGGATCCGAGGATCCTGGGTTCGAATCCTGGTCGATTGCTGAATTAATGCCAGGGGGGTTGACTCAGCCTGTCATCCTTCCGAGGTCGGCTAATTGAGTACCAGTTCACTGGTAATTCCCTGTTTGTCGTTAAAGGCGGCAAAAAGGGTTGGCGTCAGGAAGGGCATCCGGCCGTAAAACATTGCTTCAAAAAGGGGACCGAAAAACAACAACAACCACGGTTCCCGAAAAAGGCCAACCCCCGCTTTGCGGGGAAAAATGGCCTCTAAAGGTGGTTTTTTAAATTTTATACGCTGTTAGAGCAAATACAGATCAAGATAATTTCAAATGAGAATTTATTTTAATGCCCAGAAGTATAGTTTGGCCCTGAAAAGTGTACACAGAAGTACAGTTTTCGAAGACCTGCAACAACTTGTATCTAACTATGGGGATGCAATCAAATCAGACCTTTATGCCTGCACAAAGGGATGCATATTGCATATATACAAGTTGAAATGTGACTTCCAGTGTACAGCTATTTGCTGAAACCTTTGAGAAAAAAATTAAATAAATAAATAAATAAATAAATAAACAAGACGTCATGCAGAGCACGATACTTGCAAAGTACCTATTTTGCACCCACACCACGATACTTGCACCCACACCCCTAAAAAAGGTCGTCATTGATCCATCATATTGTCCATTTCATCAAGATTAAAACTGACCATCTTGATCAAAGCT